>NC_077228.1:203877499-204152499 GCF_027887165.1 Monodelphis domestica
CCTTCCTTCCTTCCTTCATTTCCCTCTCCTTCTCCCCCTCTCCTTTTCTTTCTTTCCTCTTACCTCTTCTCTTAGAATCAATAGCAGAAGAGAGATAAGGGCTAGACAATATGGGTTAAGTGACCTGCCCAGAGACACACACTAGGAAATATCTGAAGCTACATTTGAACCTAGGATCTCACTCTCTAGCTACTAAGTCACCTGGTTTCCCCAAATGATTTTTTTTTCATAAAGCACAGATCAGGCCAGGCCAGCCTCCTACTGAATAAACTCCAGTGTTTCCCTATTATTTCCAGTACTAATACCAATATGGACCTCTTGGCCATTGTACTCTCACTAAAACATATACATATTTGGACTTGATCTTTACCAAAAATGTAATAGGAGGGCCCCAGGCAGGGAAAGTCATGCCATAAGTCACCACTTGAAAGACTCGAACCGTAAGATTGCTGAAGTCATCCCTATTTCTTTGAATTGGAGTTCTCAAGGATAGAGAGTTAAGTAGGAATTCCTTAACCTGGGGGAAAATTAAATTGTGCAGTATCAGAGTGGGGCAGCCCATCCCTTAGAGAGTCTGATGAGACTGGAGAGAAAGATGGACCTTGGGAGAGAAGCACTTCAGTGATGGGAACATGGAGATGACAACCTAGGGCCAGGTGAGGGAATAGGGTTGTGACATGTATTTCAGGCCAACTGAACACCATGAGGAAAAAGTCATGGGATTGCAGTCTCCAGACTGACACGGGGAGGAAGCACACATTGCTATATTCTAGTGGAAGATATTGGTGTCCTTGGACAAAGCTCCATCCTAGCTGTGAATCTGCTCAAGTTAGTAAAGAATCCAATCTGGAGACTACTATGAACTAATTTGACATCCACTGTCCTCTCCCTCCCATGACTCAAGAAGGTTTATAAAATCTTCCAGCATCCTCATCTCCCAGTATAGCCTGCTCCTTTGGGAGGAATAACATTTATTCCACTTAGGCTAAGTAGTGGAACTATCTTTGAATTGTAATTGGTTCAGGGGACTGTTTTGAGTCTTGGAGGTTTCTTCTTTATTGCCTAAGGGGCATAAGGAGTCAGGGTTCAAAGACATGATCAACTCTTTGCTAATGAGGCACCTGATTAAGGGGGTTTCCATATGAGGGGTCTTCCATCCAAATGGCACAATGTTGTGTTTGGTGGATATTCTTCCCATTTGATTATTAAGTCAACTTTCTTTTGTGAAATATATGGTCAACAAGTGTCTCATTTCATTATAGTACTAAGACTAAGACAGTCCTGGACTGGCCTCAGTCAGCTCTGGTCAGGAACACCTCTCTCTCTCTCTCTCTTTAGAATTAATACTATTTATTGGTTCCACAGCAGGAAAGTGGTCAGGGCTAGGCAATGGAGGTCAAGTGACTTGCCCAAGGTCACACAGTTGGAAAGTGTCTGAGGCTAGATTTGAACCTAGGACCTCTTGTCTCTAGGCCTGACTCCCAATTCATTGAGCTACCCAGCTGCCCCTTAGCCCATCTCTCTTGGCAAGAAGAGTGAGGTGGGGAGTCCTGAAGAAACTGGGCTTCTGAATCTAGACAAGTTAATTAACTTCTCAGTGCTCCCAAGGCAGCTCTCTAGGATTGTAAATTATAGTTGAGGTACTGGTGTCCGTATTGCTCTTCCATACTACATTAGTTGAGGGAGTTTTCTTTACCAATAATTCTCTATGCCAAGTAATTATAGGATCATAGATTTAGAGCTAGTTTTTGTTTAGTTTTCATTCATGTCTGACTCTTCATGACCTCATTTGGAATTTCTTGGCAATGATACTGGTGTGGTTTGCTGTTTCCTTCTCCAGCTCATTTGACAGATGAGGAAACTGAGGCAAATGGGATTAAGTGACTTGCCCAGGGTCATACAGCTAGGAAGTGTCTGAGGCTAGATTTGAAAGTGGATCCCGTCTCTAGGGCTAGTGCTTAATCCACTGAGTCACCTAATCCCCCCATAACTGGAGCCTTTAATTTCTATGGTTATTGGGTCTCTTAGAGGCTTGTTGGAGATAGGAATAATTAATGGATTAGAAATTATCTGATTTCCTATTACAATTTAGGGATCCTTATTCATCTTAGGATCCCATCCATCTTTGTTTCTTTGAACTCATTGTCCTGTCATGGCAGGAATTAGACAGTTTGTCTGGGATCCTTCTAGACTTCAGGTCCATAACCTGATATCCTAGAAACCCAAGTATTTTCCTGTTTTGCAAGAGGAAACTTGATTTGTTCATTGTTTTCACCAGGGTATGATTTATTATTAATTCTAGCTTTATCTAGGATCTCTCTTTTGTATTATCTTAATTACGTCAGAGATCCATTTTAGAAGTTTTATGCAGGTTGGTTTAATTTCTCATCTAAAGATGAGGGGTTATAATGGAATTGTGCATTGGTTATGGGGGGAAAGGAGGAAAGGGAAAGAACATGAATCATGTAACCATGGAAAAATATTCTAAATTAATCAATTAAATAAAAATTTCAATTAAAAAATAAAGGTGAGAGATTAATATCTTTTTTAGACTAATTTTATTTTTCCAGTGATCAAGTATTCATTTCCCGCCACCCTCCCTGCCACTATTAAAAAAGACAGAGAAAGAGTGATAGAAACAAAACTCTTATAACAAGTGGATAGAGAGCCAGGAGATCCCTATTCAAATCTGGCTCCAGACACTTGCTAGCTGTGTGACCCTAGGCAAGTCATTTAACTCAATTAACAACCCCTGATGTTTCTTCTATTTTGGAACCAATACTTAGTATTGATTCTAAGACAGAAAGTAAGGGTTTAAAAAAAAACAAATATGCGTAGTCAAAACAATTTGAGATGCTGATTGGAAATCAACTTCAAATCCCAAATCTGTTTTAGAAGAGCCCCACACATTTTAGGAACTTATATGGGACTACACTCCCCAGAGGAAAGAGGAAAGGTTAATTTTTTCTTTCTTTGTATTCTTTTATCTTTGTTTTATTCTACTTTAAAAACTTTTCATTTCTAATTGTTTTAGTGTTGGGACAGAAATTTATAAGCACTGAGGCAGGCAGGCAGGCATGAGCTGTAACAACTTTATATAACTTTATTTGCTTGCTGAATTTATATAATTAGGTATTGGGATGAGTATAATCTCCAGTTCTACTAACTATGGGAGGTCTGGGACTTCAAAAAAGTCCGTTAATTTGGGGAGTTTCTATGAACTAATTGTACTGTTATGGACTTGATTGGGACCTAGTACATGGCACTAGAGGAGGCAATCAAGAACTGTATGAATGAGTGAAAGAGCACTTCTTAAGCATTATGTGCAACATTGTGCTAGACATGGTGATAAGAAATGATTTTAGAAGCAAAATAATGTGTGTATCCCCAGGCTAGTCATTTAACCCCATTTGCCTAGCCCTTGGCCTTCCTAGAGCTGTTACTAGGTCAGAAAGTATTGGGGGAAAAAAAAAAGGAGCAAAGGCCAGTTAGTTAGCACCATGGACAGAATGCCAGGCTTGGAGCCTGGAGACCCTGGGTTCAAATCTGTCCTTGGACACATTTTAGCTGTGTGATCCTGGGCAAGTCATTTAACCCTGATTGCTTGTTCTTCTTTATTAGAACTGATACTAAGATAGAAAGTAAAGGTTAAATTTTTTTTTTAAGAAACATGGCACTAAAACAATTATATAATATATATTTAAAAACCTTTACCTTCTCTCTTAGAATTAACACTGTGTATTAGTTCCAAGGCAGAAGAGCAATAAGGACCAGCCAGTGAGAAGTGAACTTTCATGGGTCACATAGGAAGTGTCTGAGGCCAGATTTAAACCCAGGACTTCCCATCTTTAGGCATGGCTTTCAATTCACTGAACCACCTAGCTGCCCAAATTAATTTGTATGGTATTTTAAGATTTGCAGTCAATTAACAAGCACAGTATTTAATTGCTTTTTATGATCCAGGTACTGTAGCACAGGAGATAAAACTACAGAAGTGAGATTGCCCTTGTACTTAAGGACTTGGCATTCTAATGAAGGGAGTAGGAAGTAGAGGAGAGAATATGGTCTGAGAAGTCCCAGAGATGGTGAAAAAAAAATCTTTCTTAAGAGAGTTCATTGACACACCCTTTCAGTTAGCAATTGTAGTATTTACTTGCTGACTATTCCCAGAGGAAAAGTGGACCGGGTAGTTTTGGATGTGAGGGAGGTTTGAGTGTTTACAGAACAGATAGTAAAGATGAGTAAATCTTGTTTTCTTGGTAGACTGATGGCTGGCTGGTTGGTGTCCTTTGTAAACAAAGAAGACCAAAATGACATCACAGGTGATGTCTTGACTTGCTCATGTACAAAGTTGTTGGTCTCACTCTTCCAGAGTCATCAGAGTCTAGTAGCAAGATAAGAGTCAAGATGCCTGGTGATGGCTTGGGATGCAATGGATGCCCTTGGCTTCTTCAATGTCTAACCAAGCTCTAAGCACTCCCCAGTGCCTGCTTTAGCCACCTTCATGGAAGTTTGGTACACATTGTACTAAATTGTTCTCACCCACCCCTTTCACTGAGGGAAGCCTTCATATGCTTGGGGTAGACAACCCTCTAACTCACCCACAGGTTTGAGGTCTGTCAGATACCCTCAACCTGGTTTAGCCACCTACAAGAAGGTTTGCATGCTGCAGCTTCTTGGAGTCACAGGTGAGACCTGTGGGGCAAGTGGACACCAAAGGAGGAAAGTTGCCTTGAAAAGGTAAACCCTCACCCCAGAGGTACTAGTGTTCCCTGAATTCCCTGTATCTCCCTGGTGGATAGATGAATGAACTATGAACATGGTCTGAGCCCAGGATGGATATAGTGGATTAGTTTGCACTCACCCATCAATCCAAACAGCTCAAGTCTAGGCAGAATCCCAAAGTTGAGTGGATGAACTCCTTCAAGGAGATAAGAAATAGTGCCTGGAGGCTTGGAAGGTAGCAGTTCCAAGTGGGGATTAAGAAGGGTATCAGCAGGGCAGATGGCAAGATGCTCAGATAGATCCTGGTTTTCTGGTAGATGTTTTTGTTTTGAGTACAGAGCATATGCCTTCCTCCAGAAAATATATTCTGGCTCCATATAGTCACTCCCTGATGATGAGATCTCTAGTGAAATTATAATCAATAGAAATATTTGATGAGAATTGAACTGTATGGGCACATCTCAAATTCTCACCCATTCCTACCCCATCACCAATGAGCACCAGGAAATGAATCAAGGTTTAGTCTCTGGACCATTATCAATGGCCTGAAGCCTTTAGGGTGCCTAAATGGGCTGGAAAGCAAACAGCATGGATGACTCTGGTGTAGAAACCACCACTAAAACCTACCCAAGACATCAGAGAGCTATCCAAAACTGGGGTATGACATACTCAATTATTCAATCAATAAACATTTACAGTATTAAGAAATTGCTACTTATTTGGAACTGTGATGGTTGCTAGGGATACATAGATCATTGTTCTCGAATGCACCCTAGTTCAATTAGCTAGAGAAGCATGTATTTAACAGGGGATGGGGAGTTTACAAGAGGTGGCTAGAAGAATCATTGATCAATTGGATGAATTCCTCAATCAATGTGACAAGATGATGTTTGGAAGCTTTTTAGGGGTACCTTCACACAGAATATAGGAGTGTGAGCACCCCTGACCTAGTATATAAATGTGGGATGGGAGACCAATTTAGAACTCTTCCCCCCTCCCCCCCCCCATTCACTGTTAAACTTTGAAAAAGTCAGAACAACTTGCAATCATCTTTTCAACTGGTATTGTTGAGTATGGAGAAATCTGTGCATGGGTCCTGGTAATATAGTTCTTGCTAAAAGCATGTGGCAAGCTGCATATGTTTGCCCAGGTGTCCTGAGAAGAGAGTTCCTGGCTGCTTTCTACTTTTCTGTTTTGATCACAAGCCAGAGATCAGAAACCTGAGGGAGAACTTTCCTAGCACAAGAGCTGGTAACAATCAGGGCACTTAGAGATTGCCTGCAGAAACACATGACAAAAACAGACACAGGCATTCTTGTTCTTCCCAGAAGGGAAGTCCCAGCCTTGGGAATTACCTCATTGGTAATCTCAAGTTCAAGAGTTTGTGAATTCAGGGGCAGCAGATAGCATGGTGGATAGAGTGCCAGGCCTGCAGTTTGGAGGACTTGTGTTTGAATGTGGCCTCAGAAACTTCCTAGTTGTGTGATGCTGGGCATCCTGTTTGCCTAGTCCTGACGCTTTTCTGTCTTAGACTCGATTCTGAGAAGGTAAAGGCTACTTTTTTTTAAGGTTCATGACTATGCACAAAGGTTTATAAAACAACGTATACCCTTTGATTCAGTAATACCACTACTATCCCAAAAAGATTTTAAAAAGGGGTGGGGAAGGACATGTTTGTACAAAAATATTGATAGCTCTTTTTTGTAGTGGCAAAGAATTGGAAGCTAAGGGGATACCCATCAATTGGGAATGGCTAAACAAATTATGGTGTAGGAATACTATTTTGCTATAAGGAGTGATGAACAGGAGGAATTCAGAAAAGCTGGAAAGACCTCCATGAACTGATGCAAAGTAAAATAAGCAGAACCAGGAAAATGTACACAATAACAGCAATATTGTGGAATGATCAACTGTGAAAGACTTAGTTACTTTCAGCAATACAATGATCCAGGACAATTATGAGGGATTCATGACAAAGAATGCTATTCAACTCCAGAGAAAGAACTCGGAGTAGGAATGCAGACCAAAACATACAATTTTTCACTTTATTGTATTTGTGTTTTTATTTCAGGGTTTCAGTTTTATATGAGTACTCTCTTACAAAAATGAACCCTATGGAAGTATTTTTTGCATGATAATACATAGTCAACTCAACTCAGATCAAATTGCTTGTCATCTCTAGGAAGGGGAAGGGAAGGAAGGGAGGAAGATAATTTGGACCATATAACTTCAGAAAACTTATGTGGAAAATTGTTATTGCATGTAATTGGTAAAATGAAATATCTTTATAAAAATAAGGATTCATGGATTCAAAAGTTCAGGTACTGGATCTGAGAGAGAGAGAGAGAGAGAGAGAGAGAGAGAGAGAGAGAGAGAGAGAGAGAGAGAGAGAGAGAGAGAATGGGATGTTTATATATCATGCTTCTTGGGGACAGAGAGGATCACTTTCTTGGAAAGCAAAAAGGGTCAGTGAATCTGGGCAGGTACCATTGCTGGTTCAGCAATCACCAAAGTATATTTCCTGCTGTTATTGTTGTTGGGTTGTGTCCAACTCTTTATGACCCCAGTTGAGGTTTTCTTAGCAAAGATACTGAAGTGGTTTGCCAGTTCCTTCTCCAGCTTGTTTTACAGATAAAGAAACTGAGGCAAATGAGGTTAAGTGACTTGCCTAGGATCATATAGCTAGTAAGTGTTTGAGGCTAGATTTGAACCTGGGAAGATGGGTCTTCTTGACTCCAGACTCTGCACTCTATCCACTGTCCCACCAACTGTATTTGTTTACTTTCCAGAGTCTCTTAAATCATAGGCTGTTTCTCTGAGTCTTGGGGCAACATTATATTATAATGAGAAAGAGGGAGTCACATGACTGTCCATAGGTTGCCTCAGTGGCAAACCCAAATTTACTTCCCTTTCAGGAAGAGATGAGTTCTAGGGTGTCATTTGAGTGATTTATATGTTTCTGTATCAATTTCTGAGCCTGTGAGTATTTTATATGGGATACATTTTCTGTGGGATGAAATAAACACTATTCTATGCCTTATCTTCACAGCATCCCCTCTGGGCTTACTTCCCCAAATTGCATTCTTGCTTGTAGGTTGGGTCTTTAGAGTGTGACTGATGCCTCAGTTTATAGGCATAACTCTATAGGATTCGTAACACTATAGCCCATGAGCCCCCACTCGTGTGCTTCACAGTTAGCCCATAGACTATTAACTCTTAGAAAAGGCATTTACTCAAATGGAATAGCAAGAATAGTGGTTATACCAGATCAGATTGCTTGCCAGCTCTGGGAAGAAGGAGGGAGGAAGACAATTTGGATCATAAACTTCAGAAAACTTAAGTGGAAATTTGTTATTACATGTAATTGGTAAAAAAAAAAATCAGAATGTAATACTTAAAAAAAGTATAGTGGTTATAAAATCTACTCCTCATGAGTCTGAGGATCTTTTTCCAATACATACACATATATAGGATTCACATGACACAAAAACAAAAGCAACTAATAATGTTCTTCATACACTGGGTTTCCAGAATCTGCTCTTCTCTTTAGCTAGATTTTCAAATGCCATAGGTCCTATTCCTCGAAACTGCTTCTTCCCTCAGATGACTGTTTTTCCACATCTATATCTGTCTGGAGTGTTCTATTGCCTCAATAGTATATTTATCTCTTTCACCCCCATGAAGCCTTTTTTTTTTGATAACTCTTACCTTCTGTCTTAGAATCAATACTGTTATTAGTTCCAAGGTAGAAGGGTGGTAAAGGCTAGGCAATCAGGGTTAAGTGACTTGCCCAGGGTCACACAGATAGGAAGTGATTCCCTGTTTATCAAATGAGTTAGAGAAAGAGATGGGAAACCACTCCAATATCTTTGCCAAGAAAACCCCTAAATGGGTCATGAAGAGTTGGATGAGTCTGAAAATGACTGAATAACACAACCCATACATGCTATAATTTAAAATGCTAAAGAAAAGACACAAACAAAATGCTACGTGATTTGTCTAAAAAAAGTTAGGGCATCTAAATTTTGTAAATCTGGACTAGACCAATGAGGGGGTCAAAATCAAATTTGACTTCAAAATTAAAACTGGGGGCCCCTAAACCAGTACATAATAGTCAGTGATATGGGCGGTTAGGTAGTGCAGTGGATAAAGTCCCAGGCTTAGATTCAGGAAGAGTGACTCCTTTTGCTCTGGTCAAATCCATCCTCAGATACTTATTAGCTGTGTGACCCTGGGCAAGTCATTTAACCCCATCTGCCTCAGTTTCCTTATCTATAAATGAGCTGGAAAAGGAAATGGCAAACCACTCCAGGCTCTTTAAAAGCCAAAAAAATTCCAAATGGGGTTACAAACAGTCCCATATGACTATATAACAACAAAGTAGAGTGAAGAGGGTTTGTTTTTATTGAAAACAAACATGTGTAACCCAGCTTTCTAGCCAAGCCTGGGGCATTTGGCAGAAGACACTCCTAATTGCTGGGCTTTTTTTTTCCCCAGCCTCTGAGGAGGTGAATGTCCATTATATCTCTCTATATGCTTATTAGAAAGTGAAGGTAACTCTCCAGTAGGCAATGGGTGGTTGGGTCTTGATAAGGTTCCACCATTTTATGGACTATTTTTTAAAATTAAAATTTATTTATTCATTTGTTTTTCTTTTTTGTTGTTGTGGTTTTTTTTTTTTACAAATAGCCCTTGTTCCCTGCAACTTTGTATGAAGCTTTCCATTTGTCAACTTAAGTATGTCCCTTGAATGTTAAAGTTTCTCAATAGGATTCTTTTTGTTGAAAGCCTTGACAATGTATATTAGTCTCAAAGCATCTTTTGTTTTGCCCATAGCTCTTTTGCACTAAAGCTGAGGCTCGTTGATGGGCTTCTCTCTCTCGATCCCTCTTCCTTTGTCTGGAGTTGGTTCTAGTGAGTCTCAAGTCTTGCAATTGCTTCCTTGAAGAATCTGAATCCCTTCAAAACTCTTGCACTATCTCTGGGATCAAAGCAAAGTCAGCATTCCATCCATCAAGCAGAGGAGTCTCATGCAAAATGCCCCAGATGTGGCGAGAAACCTGGGTTCGATAGATAAGTGTTGTCATTCTCTATCAATAAGCAAAAGGTTCCTAGGATCTCACTGTAAGCACTGGCAGGTTCTAACGTGCTAAAAAGGCCTCAAGTAGGATCCTGGCTACAGACCCAGTCTGTTTTCTGAGAGGTCCAGCCTGGTTGAATATGGAGAATTTCATCAACAGTATGTTGACCATTTGGTGATGAATTCTAGGGCCATGGAAACCCAGGAAACAAAGAAAAATACAACATGGTCCTCTGAAGTTGCCTTCTGCATTTTTGGTACTAGTAGACTAAGAGGTGGAAAAGGGGGCAGAGAGTATTAAGAATGGCACTTAGGATCAGGGGATACTTAAGTTTTTTTTCAGTCATGGACCCTTTCTCATGCTAGTGAAGTTTGTGGATCCCTTCTCAGAATAACATTTTAAAATTTTATTTAAATTATATTTTCCCGTTTATGTAAGAAACATAAAAAACCCTTACTTAGAATCTTAGAATCAAAACTTAGAATAAAAAAAGTCTTAGAATCAAAACTATATATTAGTTCTAAGACAGAAGAGTGGTAAGGACTAGGCAATGGAGGTTAAGTGACTTGCCCAGGGTCATACAACTAGGGAGTGTGTGAAGTCACATTTGAACCCAGGACCTCCTGTCTCTAGGCCTGGTTCTCAATCGACTGAGCTGACACCCAGCTGCCCCTCCTTTCTTCCTCTTAATCTCCACCTCTCCAAGGATCTATTGATAGGAACTACTCATCTATGGGGACATGGATAGTAGATTGATTGGCTGAGGACCTCTTAGGATGCCAGTTTTTGAAAATCTCTTTCACTTTCCAGAGTCTCAATTCTAAGTGGTTCTGGGGTTGGGTACAGAGGGGCAATTCCTTATACCCTCCCTAAACCCCAGTTCTGGTCCCAAGAGAATTGTGAACATTTTAGAGCTAGAAGGAAACCTTAAGAGTCATCTAGTCCAAACTCCCACTTTTACAAAGGAGGGGAAGTGACTTGGCTAAGGTCACATAAAGAATTAGTGGCAGCTTACTGGGTCTGTATCCCAAAGAGATCAGAGATAAGGGAAAAGCACCTTCCTGTACCAAAAATTTTTTTAGCTCTTTTTGTAGTGGCAAACAATTGTAAACTGAGGGGTTGTCCATCACTTGAGGAGCAGATGGGCATTATGTGGTGTATAGTTGCAGGGAATACCAATGAGCCATAAGAAATGACAAACAGGATGAGTTCAGAAACATCTGAAAAGACTTGTATGAACTGATGCAAAGTGCAGTGAGCAGAACGAGAACAGTGTATACACTAACAGAAATAATATACAATGGTCTGCTGTGAAGGACCAAACCATTATCGGCAAAGCGAGTCTCCAAGATAACCACAAGGGACGAATCCTGGAAATGCTCTCCACAGCCAAAGAAGGAATTGTTGGAGTCTGAGTGCAGATCAAAGCACACCGCCTTCCACTTTATTTCCTTCATGAGATTCCTGTTGTGCGATATGTGTCTTCCATCATAACGTGAGGAATATGGAAATATCTACGGTGTGAACGTACTGGTATAACACATATCAAACTATTTACTGCCATAGGGAAGGGGTGGAGAAGGGAGGAAGGAGAATATCTGAATCTTAAAATGTGAAAACAATTGTCTCAAAAATTATTTCTACGAAAAACTAAAAAAAAAAAAAGAATGAGTGCCAGAGCTGGGACTTGAACCTCAGTATCTTGATTCTTAATCAAGAATACTTGGGGAGGGGGGGGCAGCTGGGTGGCTCTGTGGATTGAGATCCAGGCCTAGAGAGGGGAGGTCCTGGGTTCAAAACTGGCCTCAGACCCTTCCTAGCGGTGTGACCTTGGACAAGTCACTTAACCCCCATTGGCTAGCCCTTATCACTCTTCCGTCTTGGAACTAATACACAATATTGATTCTAAGGCAGAAGGTAACGGTTTAAAAAAAATACTTTGTGGATCAGAGCCCAGCAGATTGAGAGGGCAACACAGAAGCATGGGGTTTGGAGTTAAAAGGCCTGGACTCAGATTCCAGCTCTTTGGAACTTTCTGAACCTCAGTTTCCTTATCTGTGAAATGAGGAGAATGAGAGTAGACAACCTCTACTTCCTTTCCATCTATGACCCCTATTGCTCCTTTGCAGCAGGGCAGGAAGACCATTTTTCTTCTTCTTCTTCTTCTTCTTCTTCTTTTACTCATAAGCAGAACTCCGTTCACTTGCAACTGTCTGGACTTCCTGTAGGACAAGTTGTTTCTTCCTTTTCTCCTCAGGTTAGAGAATGGGGGCAGATAGAGGGGCCCCATTTTCTTCCACTTTCCCCTGTCCTCTGCTATATTTTATTTCGCTGTCTAATTCTCCCCCTCCCGCACAGGCCCTTGAGCTCTCTCTCTCTCTCTCTCTCTCCCCCCTTGCTCCCTCCTCTCTCCCTCCTCTCTCTCTCCCTCTCCTTCTGTCTGTCAATCTCTCTCTTCTCTCTGTGTGTCTGTCTCTCCACCCTCTGTGTCTGTCTGTCTCCCTCTCTCTTTCTCTCCCCACCCCCCTCTCTCCCTCTCCTTGATAAGGATCTATTTGAAGCTTGTCCAGCCTAGGCTTCGGATTCCAGAGGAGTCACAGCTGGATCTCTTAAAGGAAAAGGGAAGACGCCCCCCTCCCCCATCATCTCCTCCTAGGTATTGTCAGCTCATAGGCCTCCTGGGGCAGGTCAGATGAGCCCAGCAGCGCCTCTCCCAGGACCCTCTGCTCAGTACGTCTGGGCTTTTCCTTTGGTTGAGCTCCATGGGCTCCCGCTCACCCTGTCCAATTTTCAACATATCCCCTGCTGGTCTCCAGCCCCAGGTCATTGGCCTCCCCAACCTCTGGAAAAGCTGAACTGGGAGTTGCTCCCCTGTCAGTTGCTGGAGTTCCGGAGCAGCTGTCCCTGGCTTGGGGGTGGGGGGTGGAGGGGTCCAGGAATGCTGGGGCTGAGGCTGGGTTGTCCCAGACAGAGGCGGCTCTGAATTCTGGGAATGTTTGTGCAGCTGGAGCCCATTAGGGGAGGGAGCCTGGCCGTTTATTAATCTCAGCCTTGTTCCCTGGGAGGGGCTGGGGGAAGCCAGGGCCTAGTACACCAGGTTGGGGGAAGGGAGAGGGGAGTGGGGCTCCAGTGTGGGGAGACAGCCCCCAGCCCCAGACTTGAGTACTAGCCTGGCCCAGCCACACAGTGGAGTCATTTGGTTGTGGGGGCACTGCACCTGGCACACAGGCTTGGGCACATGTGTGTGCAAGACTGTTAATTTACACATTTGGGCCCGGAAGACCCTTACACATGAGCAAGGGGCCATGTGTGCATGTGTTGAAGGGAGTACATGCACTTCTATGGATGAGGAATTGTGGGCCTAAGCCAGTGAGCTGGTTAGGAAAGGGAAGGGGGTGCGATCGGCCTCAGAGAGCTAGAGTCACTAAGCTCTTTTCAGAAGGGGCTGCTTTCAGGGATGTTGAATTCCTCCCTCACTCTATGAGAGGTTCCTTTCAGCTCTGGGTTTCTGTGTGAAGGGATTCTCAAACCCAGGATCCAGGTACTTGTTTTTTCCCCTTAATATCTTGATAACTGTATTTTAAAAAAAAACTTTACCTTCCATCTTAGAATCAGTACAAAGTATTGGTTCCAAGGCAGAAGAGCAGGAAGGGCTAGGCAAGTTGGATTAAGTGATTTGCCCAGGAAGTGTCTGAGGCCAGGGCCTCCCATCGCCAGGCCTGGCTCTCTATCCACTGAGCCACCTAAATGGCCCTGGAAAATTGTATTTGAATTCGTTCCCTTTGTAATTCCTTTATTTTGTTTGATGTATTTAAAAAAACACTCTTCTTAGGCTTCACCAGAGTACCTAAGTGGTCCGTGATACAAAAAAAGAGCTAAGAACCTCTGTCCTATGGTATAAAGTTAGAGAGTTAACTTTCTTTAGGATGTGTGCATTATCCATTTTGATCAAGGCCTTTTTGTCCCTCGTCCTCTGGCTCACTGTTGCCAATGCCTATGGGGACTTCCCATAATTATGGCTTCCAAAGGTCTAAGAGGGTCACTTCTGAGAGGCATTTCTTAGCTTTAGTCCTCTCCCCTCTGCTCAAATCTTCCTTAGCAGAAGGCCCTGAAACAAGGAAAAAGAAGGACAAGGGGAACTAGTGTAGAGAGAAACATAGCACCTGAAGTAAGAAAGTTTTGCTCCTTCAGTCACTGGGAGAGGCTTCCAGCAACAGAAGGAAGAAGAGGAGCCCCCTCTCCCAACTCTGATTGTTTTAGTTAATTCATGGGGTGGTTCTGGGGGAAATGGAGACAAGATCCACAGAACCAAAATATCCAATTAATGATGGTGGCTTCTATGATCCAAAAGTTGTTACCTGAGGGGAGATACAGGTTTGAAAATCCCTGATTCTGGTCTTTTTATGACATCAGAGGCTCTGTCCAGGACCACGGAGGTATGCCATTTCTTGGCCCTTGGTATCCCCAAAGCCTCTAATTCCAGAGAATCATAGAATATAGAGATAGATAAGCCTTTAGAGATCATGTCCAGGGGGTTCTTAAACTGGGATCCATTATTTTGGATGGGAAAAATATTTTTATAACTTTATTTCAATATACAGTGGGACCTTATTTTATGTGAAGTCAACACACATGAATATAGATATATGTGACTGGCAATTTTTTAAAAAGGCAGAAAAATACATAAAATAAAAAACTTAAAGCTATGCTCTAAATCCAAGCCATTTTCCCAAGCTGTATAAAGTCTTGCAGCAGTTCACCCAATCACACTTCTTCTCCCCAAGAAGTCATAGTATGAGTTGTTATATTGTTTTGTCCCTATTGTTGCTACTGTATTGTCTTTGTTCAGAATTCTAACTTGTAATAAGTCATGTCCTCATCAAAGCAATTGTTTCATTAATGCTATTTAGGTCTCAATTATGGCCCCAAATTATAAGAGTAGTGATGCCAGGAGCTCTGATAAGCCTAAGGAAAGTCATAAAGTACCTAGGTATGTTTGCATAAGAAATACTTACTAAATAATGGGTTTTACTATTATGCATGATTTTCAACTTACTTGAAAGGTCTTAGAACATATTGGTTGAGTAAAATGAGGTCCTACTGTAATTGATTTCATTTGTAATCCTATGGGTTTTGTGCATTTAAAAACATTCTTCTGATATGGGGTCCATAAACTTCACTGGAATACCCAAGGGTCCCATGATATGTTTGTGCTCAAGCACACATGTTAAGACCCCCTTATCCAATTAAAAACTTTCATTGTAAAGGAGTGAAAATTTGAGGCCATGAGAGATCAAGTGAATGGCCTAGAATTATATGGTAAGGTAGTGCCAGAACTTGTATGAGCTAAAAAAATAGTGTCAGAGCAAGAATATTGGGAGACCTATGTAGGTTGAAAAAAATGCAGTATTTCATATTTTGTGAATATGATTTGTGATGTTTGCCAAGGTAGGTACTTCCTCCAAATACCCCAATTCCTCTGTGAATGAAAGAATCTTTTTTTTTTTGGTTAAACCTTTGCCTTCCATCTGAGAATCAATATTGTTATCCTAGGCAGAAGAGACTTGGGCTAGGTAATGGGAAGTTAAGTGGCCTGCCCAGGGTAACTAAGGTCAGATTTGAACCTGGGACCTCCTGGCTCTAGGCCTGGCTTTCAATGCACCCAGCCACCTCATTGCTCTCTGAAAAAAAATTATTTTTCAGAATTGTTGAGGCTAGACTCTCATAATCCTGTAAGGAAGTTGGTATTGCCCTTCTCACATTTTAGGTGGGTTGGTTTTTGGACAATAGGTAAATAATAAAATTTCTCACATTGTCCTGTAGCTTAGTAGGACCTACCAGAACTTTCACTACCACTCAAGAGGCCAGAAGGTCATTTTGGGCCATGCTGTTTGCCTTAGCTTCCTCATCTGTAAAATCTGGATATAACAACACCTAACTCATAGGGTTGTTGTGAAGATCAAATGAGATATTTGTAGAATGCTATATAACAATATTTTTAGATACCCTATAACCATGAAAAATGCATTCAAGAGTTATAAACAAAATTCTATGTAAGTTTTGACACTCATTACTATGGGGCAGGGGGAGATAGGAAAAGACCAGGGAAGACTTTCTGGAAAAAGTGGCATTTGAGATAAAGAATATGCAGTAATTCACTAGACCAATAAAGACACTATTCCTGTCCTTAGGAAGCTTCCAATTGTCTGATGGAGAGAAGCATGGAAGGAATCTCCCAGAATACTCCACTCTGATGGGGAAGAGAGAATCAGCACTGGGGACCTGGGCAAAGACCCAAAGATAGGGTAAGCAGCAAATGCTAAGAAATAGAGTAATGGAATGACAGAAATTCAGAGGTGAGGACATAATGGTATTAAAGAAGGCTTCCTGGAAAGGTCCAGGCCGTCAACAAAGTTGGCTCCAGTTCTGGAACATTAGCAACACCACATCCCTCCCCTCCCCCAACCCCATCGCCATCTTGCAAATGTCTCTGGCCCTTTCAGTTCTCTTGTTATGAGTGTTCCTCTAACTCTATCTCCCCCACCCCACAATTTCTATTTCCTCCACACCCCACCCCATTCCCATCTGAGCTCCGCTTGGCCTTCCCTGAAGGCAGGTGGTTCAACCAGCTGCTTGGCCGGAATGGAGACAGGATCCCACCCACAGTGGCGTGATGGCCCCGGAGGGGTTTGAACCAAGAAGTCTTTGAGTTTGGGGATCTCAGATAGTGTCAGCTTTACTGAGTCAGTGCCATACCTAGAATTCATTCCATAAATATCGATCTCCTACCATGGGAGAGACCTTATCAGTGATCAAGAGGGAGGGATTTAGAGTATGACTGGCTTGAGCCTGAGATGTGGTGGGTCTGGATCTCACATGCTGGATTTGAGACAAGGACAGGTTGAACTCTTACTGCCTCTCCCTGCCCCCTTCTCCCTGTGCTAGAGGACAATGGGGTTCAGGCTAGGCTCCATTTCAAGTCTGCAGCTGCTGAGTCTGTGTATGTGGGGTGGAGGTGGGGGTGAGAAAGCTGGGGAAGTGAGCAGGATAAAAGGTCCTGTCAAAAAGGCTGAGATCTGCACCTCTCCTGAGAGAGCCACCCCAGGACAGGGTATGGGGGTGGAATTCTCCATCCCCCCCCCAATTATAAGTCAGGCAAGATCTAGTGGGGGTAAGAATGGGTCAGGGAGAGAGAAGATAGGGAAGAAATTAGGGAAGGGATTGAGCCATAGATAGTAAAGTACCCTCAGATAAGTTGCTCCCTTTCTTGGGTTTTTACCCAATTTCATTAGGTAGACCTGAGAGAAAAGCATATTATCCATTTAGGGTGGAAAAGAACCCTAGAGAACATCAAGTCCAACTCTCTCATTTTACAAAAGAGGAAACTGAGTCCCTGAGAAGTCAAGTCAGGACTTATCTAAGATCTAAGGTCCCTAGCTATGTAACCGCGAACATCTGTTTGCTTCAGTTAATAATTTTTGTTCTTCAGTCATTTCCAACCCTTTGTGATCCCATTTGGGGTTTTTCTTGGCAAAGGTACCAGAACTGTTTGCTATTTCTTTCTCCAGCTCATTTTCCAGATGAGGAAACTAAGGCAAACAGGGTTAAGTGACTTGCCCAGGATCACAGAGTCAGCAAGTGTCTGAGATCAGATTTGATTAGGAAATTGATTCTTCTTGACTCCAGGCCCAGCAAATCTATCCATTGTACCATCTGGCTGTCTGATGTATGTATTTACCCACTTAAAAATTATGGGTGCATATTAGTAGATTAATAATTATATGAAATAAACCTTACACAAAAGTGTTAAAGGATGAGATAAAGACAAAATAATAATTGATCTAGAATCAACAGGGAGTCACTGGAATTTACTGAGTAGGGTCAGACCTGTAGTTTGGGAAAATCATTGGCAGCTGTGTCGAGGATAGACGGGTGATATGAGAGTCAAGACAGGGAGACCAATTAGGAGGTTATTACTATATTGGAGAGGTAACTTGAGTGCGCAGGAAGAAAGGGGCAGATGTGAGATGCTGTGGAGGTAGAAATGACAAGATTTTGAAAGAGATTGAATATATGAGGTGAGAGAATAAGAGATGGAAGGAGACCCTGAGCTTTTGAACTGGTGGTAACTGGAAAGGTTCCCTTAACAGTAATAGGGAATGAGATAAAAGGGGAGGGTTTGGAAACAGGAACAGGAGATGGAGATAGGAAGAATAATGAGTTCCATTTTGTACATGTTCATTTTGAGATACTTAGAGACATCTACAGGGGGCAGCTAGGTGGAGCAGCAAATAGAGTATCTAGAGTCAAGAAGACCTGAATTCAAATGTGACCTCAGATACTATCCATGTGACCCTGGGCAAGTCACTTAACCCTGTTTGTCTCAGTTTTCATATCTGTAAAATAAGCTGGAGAAGGAAATGGCAAACCATTCCTGTATCTTTGCCAAGAAAACCCCAAAAGGAGACACTAAGAATCTGAGACATGACTGAAAGAACAGAACAACAGAAAATATAGTTCAGAATTTCTAATAGACTGTTGATGATACAGTATTAGAAGGGGAATAAGCATTTATGAAGTACCTGCTATATATAGACACTATACTAAAATAATTACAAATGTTATCTGATTTGATCCTTCTAACAACCGTGGCACATAAATGCTAGTATTATCCCCATTTGACCATTGAGGAAACTGAAGCAGACAGAGGTTAAATAACCCAGGTTAAGTGACACACAGTTAGTAAGGGTATATGGTCTAGTTTTGAACTCAGGTCTTCCTGACTCCAGGTCAGGTTCAAGAATGATTTTAGGCATCTGTCGAGAGATAAAAATTAATTAGAACTGATAGGGTCACTGAGTGAGAACATAGAGAAAGAAGAGTACACAAGACAACGCCTTAGGAAACATGCATAATTTACGGGCATAATATGGATAAAGATTCATCATGGAAGTCTAAGATTTGATCAAATACATGGAAAAAAGAATCAAGAATGAGCAGCGTCATGACAACCCAAAGGGAAAAAAAATATACATCCAAGAAGAGATGGTAATCAACAGTATCCAAGGCTACAGAGAGGTCAAGAAGGATGAGGATTGAGAAAAAGTCACCAGATTTTGCAACAAAGAGGTCAGTAGTAACTTTGGAGAGAGTCACCTTCAGTTGAGTGATGAGCTAAGTATAACAAGGAGGCTAAGAATCCAGAAGGCTGGAAAAATGGTAATGGAAGGAGACGGGGAAGAAGAGGTGGAACCTTAAGAAGACAGAACTTTTCTTGAAAAAAAGTTAATTTAGTGATAGTAGTGGTGGAGTCAGGGAAGATGATATAGGATGTTTCAAAAGTCTTAGTGCAGACTTAATGTATTATTAATATAATTAATGTGTAATTAATTAATATAAAATTACAATCCACCCACATCTGTGCTTATCTTGTATTACTCTTTTCTACCAAAAAAAAAATGGTGTGTGTGTGTGTGTGTGTGTGTGTGTGTGTGTGTGTGTGTTCAGCCCTAGGCCCAGTGGGGTATCTACTATCTGAGCTGGCTGGAGATAATCTGGAAGACAGGATACATATAATTAATCAATTGAAGGGCAGGAGGATGGGTCACATCCCACTTTTTCTGAGATAGCCAATTGTAGAATTGTCTCCACCAAAACTCAACTTTCCCCCTCTATCAGCTGGCCTCCTTCGATTGTTCTAGGTGTCAGTCCCTCATGCATGTAGGCTCTGATTTCCTAGCATCTATGCAAGGAAATCTTCTCTTGGTCCCCTTCTCCCAAACTCTGCCTCCCAGGTTATCTTGTGCCAGCCAAAGCTTTCCCTCAGCAGGTAGACTGTAATCTGAGGGCAGCAGCCAATGAGTAAGACATCACCACGCCTTTTAGTGGAAAAGAATGAATCACACAATGAGTAGGCATGGTAAGTTGCAATCCACATCACTTCTCCTTACATTATTCCTCTCCTCCACCCCCTGTTTCCTGAACTTTAATATTTTCTATCCAGGACACCATCATCCTTTCAGATTCTCAGGTTTTCAGTCTCCCTGTTAACAGTGACTCCTCCCTTAATAGGAACTGTTCTCTTCAAAGTTGCCAATGATCTCTTAATTGTACTCTTTAAAAGAAAAATGTATTTCTTTTAATTTTTTAAACCCTTATCTTCTATCTTGGAATCCATACTATGTATTGGTTCTAAGGCAGAAGAGCAGTAAGGGCTAGGCAATGGAGATTAAAGGACTTGCCTAGGGTCACTCAGCTAGGAAGTATTTGAGGTCAAATTTGAACCTAGGACCTCCCATCTCTAGGCCTGACTCTCAATTCACTGACCCACCTAGTTGCTCCATAAAAGAAAATTTTAAACCCTTACTTTTTGTCTTAGTAACAGGTCTGACAGAAGGGGAAGGGCTAGGCAGTTGTGGTTCAATGACTAGCCCAGGGTCAAACATTTAGAAAGTCTTTGAGGCCAGATTTGAATCTAGTTCTCCTAACTCCAGGCCTGGTGCTCTATCTACTTAGCCATCTGGCTATCCTGTAATTGGAAAATCTAATGGCCTTTCCTTAATCCTCATCCTTCTTAACTTTTTTATAGCATTTGGCACTATTAACAACCCTCTCCTCCTAGAGACTCTCTCCTCTCTGAGTGGTCATGGTTTTTTTTTCCCCCTATCTGGCCATTTCTTTTCAGGGTCCTTTGCTAGATTACTATCCACACCATTCCCCCTACCATCGGGGCCTCCAAAGCTTTTCTTGGGGCCTCGTCTTTAACCTTACCTTCCTCCAAGTTTTCTGCAATCTAGTGACACTGGCCTTCTTGTTGATGTTGTTGATGACTCTTCTATTGCATAATTTCCTTACTCAGTGATCTCATTAGCTCCCATGGGTTCATTCATTTCTATATTAATTTCTGGATTTATATATCCAATTTCTGTCTTTCCTAAATGCACTTTTGAAAATGAAATGCCGTATCTATCTGTCTGTCTGTCTGTCTGTCTACATCAACAACTACCTTTTGGATATTTCAAACTAGACACATTGTAGACATCTCAAACTCAATATCTCCCAAACTAAACTCGTTAACCTTTTCCCCCAAACCCATCCGTTTTAAAAAAGGAGGATGCCACCATCCTTCCAGTCACCCAGCTATAGAACCTTGGAGATAGCCTTGATTTTGTCACTATTAAATCTTTTATCCAATCAATTGTCAAATTTCTTGTCATTTCTATCTCCTTAACGTCTCTTGCACTAACTCTTCTCCTTCCTTATATAGCGACCACCTTTATTCAGGCATCTCGTCGATTGAAGTGGAGAGGGGGCTGATTCTACTCCAAACATGAAGACTTCCCTCAATGAAATGGGAAGATAAGCAAAATTTGTCCCAACAATCATGCAGGCAGCTGAAGCAGACACTGTGGAGTGCTTAGAGTTCGGTCAGACACAGAAGAAGCATCCTGAGCCATCATCAGTTGTCCTGACCTTTGTCCTGCCATTGGACTTGGATGACACTGATGCTTTGTGCAGCTCTGCCTCACTTAAACCTAATTCAGGGATGAGTTAAAATATCATGTCTTGGTCCTTTTAGAAACTGAAAGATGAACAACAGCTGCCAAAGTGATTTTTTAAAAAAGATTGAGTCTGACTATGTCAATCCCCTCCTCAGTAAAGTACAAAACCTCCCAATTGACTCTAGGATCAAATGTTATTTCACCTTTATGTCATCCCTTAACATTTTTTTGGTATAAGTTTTATAATGCACATCATTTTTAATGTAGTAAAATATAAATATTTTTAATATGCCCTTGGGTGACACCCCAAAAGACAGTCCTCTGCTGCATGTACCATGCTAGAAATTTGTGATGTAACAGAGACATGATTACTAATTAATCAGCAAGAATGCTAAATGAAATGTTATATACCGGGGTGGGGTGGGGGGGGTGGGGTTTCAAGGTGATTCAGTGAATTGAAAGCCAGTTCTATCTTGGGTTCAAATTTGAACTAACACTTCCTAGCTGTGTGACCCTGGGCAAGTCACTTAACTCCCATTGCCTAGGGCCTATACCACTTTTCTGCCTTGGAACCAATCACAATATTGATTCTAAGACAGAAGGTAAGGGTTTAAAAAAAATGTTATTTACCTGCATAAAGGACTTATTGAGCTCAAATACTTCTTGTAGCAGACCTAGGAGAAAGGAGCTCCAGGGAGGTATCCAAAAGAAAAAGAATTTAGAATGGCAGACAAGCATATGGAGCCAAATCCATCACATCGTGCCTCTGGACTTGCTTGACATTTTAGAGACTGCTGAGAATGGATGTCCTCTGGGTGAGCTCATTTCTCTCTCCTTGATGGATGGGACATCATTTCTCACCCTCGGCTATTGAGCTCATCTACTCTTGTGGATTCTTTGGTATGTAGCTATCTAAACTCCTCTCATTTCTGTTTGCCCTTTTGCTTCGATAGACGGAGCTCCCTGCTCTTTGCACTTTGTGATAGGCTCTTGTGTGACCAGCATGTGGCAGGCAGGCTAAGCTGGCCTGTAGAAGCCCAGGGCTGACACCCCCATTAAGATGGAGGAGGGATAGTGCCTCCTTTATCCTGAACTTCCTCCCTCTAGACTACGTAGATATTTGAGGCATGCTGGGTAGAGGTTATGTAGCCCAATACCCCTTTTGGAAATAGCCAAGAGAAGGACACTTGCCCAGCCACAGCCCTTTTCCTGCTCCCCTTAAGGCAGAAATTGGAGCCTCCTTCAAACAGGAGTGGGCCACATTCCAGGGATATCTCCATGCCACTTGTGAGCCAACCCTCACACACACACACACACACACACACACACACACGTGTGTATATATCTATATATATATGCACCCCTAGCATAAAGGATTTTTATCCCAATATATTTCTTTTTATCCATTTATAAATTATTTATAGCTAAGAGATGTGTGTGGAGCTGTCTAATATAGGTACACACATATATATGCACACTTATAACACACATGTGCACATATATATTCTCTTAGCATAAAAGATTTTTGATCATGTTCCCAATATGTGTATATTTGTAAATTTACAAATTAGGTAAGAGATATGTGTGGAGCTCTCTAATATATATTATATTATATATATTAGGTCTAATTATATGTCATTTAATTGACTAAACATCTATAAAGCTAATCTATAAATATGTTAGATGTCCCACACATCTCTATATAGAATATATTTAAATGCAATTATGAATAATATATATAATATATTGCATATAGATATATAATTTATAAATATAACATTCCATTGATAAGCTCTATCAAATATATATATATATGTATATGATATCCTTCCACACATACATCTATCTTATCTATATATAATTTGGGCACTGTGGAGAGAGCGCCAGGCCCAGAGTCAAGAAGACCTGCATTTAAATTCCATCTCACAACTTTTTAACTGTGTGACCCTGAGCAAGCCATTTAACCCTGTTTGCTCAAGTTTCCTGGTCTATAAAATGAGCTGTAGAAGGAAATGGCAAACCACTCTAGTATCTCCAAATTGGTCCAGGAAGAGTCAAATACAACTGAATATTCTATAATTAATAAATTGATAAATATACATATATTGGGGAAACATGTTCAAAAATCTTTCTTTTCTTTTTTTTCAAACCCTTATCTTCCATTTTGGAGTCAATACTGTGTATTGGCTCCAAGGCAGAAGAGTGGTAAGGGCTAGGCAATGGGGGTTAAGTGACTTGCCCAGGGTCACACAGCTAGGAAGTGTCTGAGACCAGATTTGAACCTAGGACCTCCCTTCTCTAGGCCTGGCTCTCAATCCACTGAGCCACCCAGCTGCCCCCTCAAAAATCTTTTATGCTAGGGGTGCAGGATCAAAGAAATTTTAGAGACCAATGTTTTAGAAGCAGTTTAATATATCCTCCTAATACACATACATGTTCAGTCCCCACACCCTTTGACTGTACACATAAAAGACAATGTAGACTTGTACACATTTAAAAATGTTTGTCTAAATGTCCCCAGTTATAAATAACACATAAACATATAAGTACTGTACATAGAAACTTACATGTCCATGTATCCACACAAACGTGTGTATATAAATTCACACATATGCCTTCTGCTCTTCTGTGTCAACCAACACTTACAGAGATACAAGCCTCTTCCCCCCATATATATGCCTGACACTGAAATGATCTCATTTCTTATTTTTCACCATCTCTTTGCCATGACATCTTTACAGTATTCAGCAATTCTACTTTCTCTCCACTAGAAAATTGGGCTTCATCTGTGGAACTGTTCTAGACCTTGATAGGCCAATTCATATAGATCTTACTAAGTATTGGTTCCAAGACAGAACAGTGGGAAAGGGTAGGCAACTGGGGTTAAATGAAAATGAGTTGCCCAGGATCACACAACTAGGAAGTATCTGAGGTCAGGTTTGAATCCAAGACCTCACATCTCCAGGCTTAGCTCTCTATCCACTGAGCCACCTAGCTGCCCCCTTTCCCAATGCCCTTTTCAGCTTCCTTTTATATAATCTTCCCCCATTAGAATGTAAGCTCCTTGGGGGCAGCTGGATGGCTCAGTGGATTCAGAGCCAGGCCTTAGAGACAGGAGGTTCTAGGTTCAAATCTGGTCTCAGACACTTCCTAGCTGTGTGACCCTGGGCAAGTCACTTGACCCCCATTGCCTAGCCCTTACCACTCTTCTGCCTTGGAGCCAATACACAGTATTGATTCCAAGACGGAAGGTAAGGGCTTAAAAAAAAAAAAGAATGTAAGCTCCTTGAGGCCAGGGATTATCTTATTTGTATTTGTATCTCCAGAGTTTAGCACAGTGAAGGCACATAGTAAATATTTAATCAATGCCCTATCTATCTATCTATCTATCTATCTATCTATCTATCTACCCATCCATTCATCTATCTATCATCTATCTATTCACCCATTCATCTATCTATTTAACCATCCATCCATCCAATCACCTATCCATCCATCTATCTATCTATCCATCCATCTATCTATCCACCCATTCATCTATCATCTATCTATTCATCCATCCATCCATCTATCCATCTATCATCCACCCATCCATCCATCCATCCATCCATCTCCTCCCTCCCTACTTACCTAAGCACAGTTCCCTGTTTCACATCTCACCTAATACTCTAGGGTGACTAGGCTATTAACAGATCATGCCATAGTGTGGACACTAGAGGAGGTTCAAAATGGGTCCCCCCTGGGATCTGGTACTGCCTCTTGTCCTCATAGGTAGACTAGGATCTCTCCTCCTCCATCTCTGCTCTCGTACACAATACCAGAGAGGCAAATGGATACCTGAGAATGTGTGAGCTCATATGTTTGAGGAGGTAAGCTCAGGCAGCTGGAGAAGGGGAGGGCACTGAAGCCAGAGTAGAAAGACCCAGACCCTGGAGTGAAGGAAAGGGAGGTGTTTGCATTATGGGAGGGAGAACAAGAATAGGAGAGGGAAAGGAAGAGAAGCTGGGGAAGGGGGTGAGGGAGGACAAAAGAGGGCAGAGGGAAGAAGGCTTCAGATGAGCAATGAAAGGGCTGGGCTACTCTAAGGACTTGTGCTGTTTTTGTGACTTCCTGCTGCCTCCCTCCCCCTTCCTCAGCTTCCCTCCCTTTCTCCTCCCCTCTCAGTCCTGCTGCCTCCCTCCCTTTTTCCCCTTCCTACCCCCTTCGGGATCTGGGGCTAGTTTATTTTCCTTAGGAAGGCTTCCTGAAAGGGGAGACTGGTTTTCCTGACATATGAAAAGTGTCTCAGACATCGTCTGACCCTTCCTGCTAAAGTCCCAGCTCCGGGGGAGGGGAGTGTGCTTGACATGCAGTCACACACACATGTGGACATGCAAACACATATCCTGATACATGCTATAAATGTTAACTCTTCCCAGGGCCCTTACTTGGGTCTGTGGCTTTCTATCATACTATCATGCCTAGGAGCATGGAAGACTGCATGGCTCCGGAGAAAAATAAAATATACACCCAGACAGAGCTTACTCATTTACAGAAATGGTATATGCTACTTCCCAAATACACACACACACACACACACACACACACACACACACACACAGAGTTTATTCTAGTCGATTGAATTTCCCCCATGTTTTTTTACAATAGAGTTCCCAGTAACAGTACCCAGGGTGAGTGGTCCATACAGTCTGCTGGAAGATGGCAACATGAATGTCTAATGTGGCCTGGAGCCATTGTACACTCTGCCTTCTTGGCCCTTGTGGGAAGGCACAGAAAGGGTGGAAACGGGCAAGAAGCTGGTTCAGAGAGACCACCCATGGAGGTAGAGTGAGTCTTCCCCTCCTCCCCTGCTTGTGGGTGGGAGGTAGGATATCTGGATGGAGAATTGGGTCCTCATGGGCTCTCTTCCCTTGGGTCTCCTTTGGAGCCAGGCAACCCATCTGGCTTTCCTGAGAAGGTTCCTAGGAATACAGAACCCCCTCCCTCATTTCCTGTGTGTATCCCAATAGTCCCAAGGAAGGAGACACCTCCAACCCTTTTTCTAGGTCCTAGGCCTAAAGTTCATTCTCTTTGGGGTCCCCTAGGGGGCTTGCAAAACTCTTCATCACCAACAGAGGTGCGGTGGGGACCTGCAGCTGTGAGAAGTGATGGAGAGAGTGTGGGGAGTGGGATGGAGGATGTGGGGGAGCCAGGACAACCTCCTGTGGTTCCTTCTAACCCTTAACCTCTCCTCCCCTCTAACAGCTAATGAAGCATGCATACTACTATCTCTGGCTCCTTACCCACTTTGGGGCAGGGCCAGGGCCTGGGGAAGAGGATCTCTCTTCTCTCCCCCAACCCCCACACCCCAGTCCAAATTCTCCTTTGGTTCTCCTAGGGAAATGAGGCATTCTCAGACTCCCAGACAGAGGGAGGAAGCAAGAGAGGGGAGTGTTGCAGGGAGAGGGGGAGGAGTGGGGCCAGGGTTTGCACACAGGAGCCTTTGTGGGATTCCCAAGCGTCTTGGTGGAAACACTTCATATATCAAGTGTGTTTGTCCCTCCCCAGGGAAGAGGGGGAGGAGGAAAGGGAGGAGGCTGGGGGATCTGCTGGGACCTGAAGCCTGAAATAGGAAACACCATTGGTAACCTGAGCCCCCTGGAGGTGAGACTGGGGGTAGGGGTGAGTGGGAGGGAGAACCTCTCTTTTGGAGTTGACCCCTCCCTGGTCTACTGGAGCTTTCAGAAATCTTTGACTTCCCCTCTCTCAATTTCACTGTTTTGCCTTTCTGGAGCTAGTTTTCCTCCTAACTCCCTATCTAGCCCCTCCTTCCTCCATCTTTGATCTCCCACCATTCCAATTGCCTTTTTCTCCTTGGACCTATTTCCCTCTCCCTCCAATTGGCCCCTCTGCTCCCACATTTATTCCCTTTTCTCTTCTCTTCTCTTCTTTTCTTTTCCTTTCTTTTCTTTTCTTTTCTCTTCTCTTCTTTCACTCTTTCTCTCTTTCACTCTCTCTCACTTTCACTCTTTCTTTCTTTCTTTCTTTCTTTCTTTCTTTCTTTCTTTTTCTTTCACTCTTACTATTCCTTCTTCCTTTCTCTTCCTTTCTTTCCCTTCCTTTCTTCCTTTCTCTCCTTCCTTCCTTCCTTCCTTCCTTCCTTCCTTCCTTCCTTCCTTCCTTCCTTCCTTCCTTCCTTCCTTCCTTCCTTCCTTCCTTCCTTCCTTCCTTCCTTCCTTCCTTCCTTCCTTCCCTCAGACAAAGGACAAAGGGTAGACAACTAAGGTTAAGTGACTTAACCAGAGTTGTACAGCTAGGGTGTATCTGAGGACAAATTTGAACCCACATCTTCCCAACTCCAGACCTAGTGCTTTATCCACTGAGGTCCTCCCTTATTTCTTATCACACTCTTTCCCCCTGAGCATATTCTTTCTATTGGCAGCCCCCATTTATCCAGATACTTCATCTTGGCCCATTCCTCTGTTCCTAAATTCTGGTTTGTCAGTTCAAGTCTTCCTCCTTCTATATACTTAACTAGTTTCCAGAGCTTTGTTGGGGGGGTTTGGAGTCATCGTCCCTGAGAACACTCTGATAGAAAAGGTTATTTGTTATTTATGCATACTTGGATGAGGGTTAGAGTGAGATGCTGTGCTAGGATAGCACATAGATGTCCCATCTGCTCTTTTCAGGGCCCAAGAGCATGAAGGGGCATTCACTAAGCATTAAGATAGTTCATTGGATGGAGGGCTGGACCTTGAGTCAGAAAAGTCTGAGTTCAAGTC
Organism: Monodelphis domestica; assembly: GCF_027887165.1. Lineage (NCBI taxonomy): Eukaryota > Metazoa > Chordata > Mammalia > Didelphimorphia > Didelphidae > Monodelphis > Monodelphis domestica. Next base: position 203,905,568 of record NC_077228.1, read on the forward strand.
CTGTCTTAGATACCTACTAGCAGGGTAACCCTGGGAAAGTCACTTAACTTCCATTTGACTCCTTTTCCTCATTGTAAAATGAGGATAATAATTGCACCTACCCCTCAGGATTGTGAGGATTGAATGAAGTAAAACTTGTAATGCACATGGTACAGTGTGTGAAACAGAACAATCACTATGTACACTCTAGATAATTAAATATTAATATTATTGTTGTTGTTGTTATTAACTGCCTAGAACTTTCAGAACATGTCTCTCTGGCATCCTCAAATCTATGGATAAGTATAATTTGAGAGTGGACAGTGGGAGATGCCCCATCCCTACTCACATAAGAAGTTTAGACTGTTAACTGGAGGGAAGATACAGACCCATGAGGTCTGGATTTTTTTCCACGGGCCCCCCTTGATCACAGTTGTGGAAGTGGAACCAGACTTTCATAAAGGTCCCTCACCAACTCAAATGCCATCAAGATATTTGGGGGGGACCTGGGTAGTCCTTCAGATTCAGGCTAGATGCAACAATACCACTGGTATTGATTTAAAGACAGTTATCTGCAGAAGAAAAACATATGATTGATGACATGGTTCATTGGTATATGGTTGGGGATTTTGGCTTTAAATGATCACTCTATTGCAAATATTAACAATATGGAAATGGGTTTTGAACAATGTTATATGTATAACCCAGTGGAATTGCCCATCAGCTCTGGGAGGGGGAGGAAGTGGGAGAAAAAATATGATTCATGTAACCATGGAAAATATTCTTAATTAATTTTTTAAAATAAAGAAAAATAAAAATAATGACAGTTATCAATTGCCCCAACACTGGTGATCATCATTATACTCATTACTATCATCCCTGATCTTTGTATAAGTGATTTAGGGCTAACAAAGCACTAAGACTTTTGAGAGACCTTGTTATTATTGATATTCAAACCTTATTATGACAACATGATAGAGAAGCTGGATGGCAAAGTATATGGAGCCTTGGGACTGGTGTCAGGAAGACCCGAGTTCAAATCCAACCTCAGATACTTAATAGTTATGTGACCCTGGGCAAGTCATTATCCCTATTTGCTTCAATTTTCTCATCTGTAAAAATGAGCTGGAGAAGGAAATGGCAACAACCCTAGTATCTTTTCCATTTTCCTATCCTATATCCATTTTCCTATATTTGTGACATCCTATGATGTCACAGAGATCAGTCACAAAATGACTGAACAACATTGGTCAAGGAGAACCAGAGTGAATGTCTAGAAATTGCTATCTCTTTTCCAGGGTAAAAAGTCTTTATAGAAGAAAAGATCTCAGTCACCTAGATGAGAAGGATTGGAAGGACAAAGTATTATTTTCAAGTGTGCTGGACCAATTTGAAATAAGGTTGTAAAGGAAATGATTGGATCAACAAAAAGTAGCTGGTCAAGTTGATTTCTGGAGTTCTCACTTTAAAAAAACAAAACACTTGGGGGCAGCTGGGTGGCTCAGTGATTGAGATTCAGGCCTAGAGGCTGGAGGTCCTAGGTTCAAATGTGACCTCAGACATTTCCTATCTACGTGACTCTGGGCAAGTCACTTCACCCCCATTGCCCAGTTCTGATCAGGAAGGAAAGAAGGAAGGAAGGAAGAAAGGAAAAAAGAAAAAAAGAAAGAGAGAAATAAAGAAAACACTTACCTTCTCTCTTAGAATCAATACCATGTATTGGTTCCAAAGCAGAAGAGCAGTAAGGGCTAGACAAAGGGGGCTAAATGACTTGCCCAGGATAACTTAGATAAGAAGTGTCTGAGGTCAGATTTGAACCTGGCTCTCCTCATTTTTTCTTTTTAACTCTTACCTTTCATCCTTTTTTTTTAAGAAAGAAAGAAAGAAAACACTTACCTTCTCTCTTAGAATCAATACTGTGTATTGGTTCCAAGGCAAAAGAGTGGTAAGGGCTTGGAAATTGGGGTTAAGTGACTTGCTCAGGATAACATAGATAAGAAGTATCTGAGGCCAGATTTGAACCCAGGATCTCTTGTCTCCAGGCTTGACTCTATATCCACTGAGCCACCTAGTTGCCCCCTGGTCCCTCACCATTTACAGGAGGAATGGAAGAAAGAGAGGGACAGAAAGAGATAGGAAATAAGGAATGAGATGATTCAAGGAAGAAGCCTGGGGAAGGGTTTCCCAGCTAAACTAGACTTGGTCTTTGAAGTCCTGGAGGTTTTAGAGTTATTTGAGATATTGTTCTCAGAACAATCTTCCCATTCCAATATCTAATGGGGGGAATATTCATTTAACATTTACTGTGTACAAGTCACTGTGATAAGCACTGGGGATACCAAGAAAAAACAAAAAACATTTCTTGCTCTCCAGGAGCTTCCATTCTAATGTAGAAGAAAATAGATACCTACAAAATAGGTACAGAATAGAGTGGAAGGTAATTCTAGAGGTGACAACACTAGCAGCAAAGATGATAAAAGCCTGTTGTAGAAGGAGAAGACAGGAGAGAACACATATGTTGAGGGATTGACCTAGGCAAGAAGAAGACCCATTTCTTTTTCAGAAATTGGGGGAAAGGAAGAATAACAAGGGGGAATGAAGTCAAGGGGTTTTGAGATGAAAAGAGAAGATAAAACTCACATCAAATGACCTCAGTTTCTCAGGAAAATAAGAGTTATTATAAGTTAAAAGAAAGAGGGGTTAGCTGGGTGACTCAATGGATTGAGAGTCAGGTCTAAAGACAGGTCATCCTGGGTTCAAATCTGGCCTCTGATACTTCCTAGCTGTGTGTCCCTGGGCAAGTCACTTAACCCCAATTAGCTAGCCCTTACCACTCTTCTGTCTTGAAACCAATACTCAGTATTGATTTCAAGATGGAAGGTAAGGGTTTTTTTTTTTTTAAGAGAGAGAGAGGTGGGGAGGGAGGTTGTGGAAGGCTTGAGAAGAGAAGGTTTAGAAAAGCTTTTATGGGGAGTGAGGTATGGAATCAATTAGGAAAAAATTTAAAAAATTGTCTTGCCTCAGTTGAGGATCTTTTTTGTTAATGTTTCATTTTCTCTTCTCTTCTCTTCTCTTCTCTTCTCTTCTCTTCTCTTCTCTTCTCTTCTCTTCTCTTCTCTTCTCTTCTCTAAACCCCTACCTTCTGTCTTAGAATCAATCCTGTATATTGGCTCCAAAGCAGAAGAGCAGTAAGGGCTAGGCAATAGAGGTTAAGTGACTTGCCCAGGGTCACACAGCTAGAAAGTGTCTGAGATCAGATTTGAACCCAGGACCTTCTGTCTCTAAGCTTGACTCTATCCACTAAGCTACCTAGTTGCCCCATGAATTTATTTTTATTTATATTTTTAAATTAACTAATTCTTATGTAGATTTATAATTTCTCTTTTATTAGTCCATCAATAACAATAACAAAAAATCTACCCAAATAAAACCATGCATGGTCCAGCAAAACATATTCCCACACTGACCTTGTCTTTTCTCTCTCCATTTAAAGTACTTCATTTGGCAGTAGATGAGTAACATGTTTCATCTTCAGTTTGGGACTTGTGGTTTATCTTTGCATTGATCTGAGCTCTAAACTTTCAAAAGTATTTTTATCTACTATGTTGTTGCCATTGTATAAACTGTCCTAGTAGTTTGGTTCATTTCATTCTATAACAGTTTATAGAGGTCTTCCAAGCATCCTCTGAAACTGTACATTTTATTATTTTTTTTTAAACTTTTACCTCCTTCAATCTTAGTCCCAATACTAACTATTGGTTCAAAGGCAGAAAAGCAGCGAAGGGCTAGGCAACTGGGGTTAAGTGACTTACCCAGGCCACATGGCTGAGGTAATATTTGAACCCTGGACATCCTGTCTCCAGGCCTGGCTCTCCATCCACTGAGGCACCTTCCTGCTTCCATTTATCTACTCTTATTTTATAAATTTGAATAATTCCTTATATAGCTTGGATAGGAGACCTCAAAGAAATTTCATGTAAAATTATCCCCTTCCATTTACCTTTTCCTTTATAATTTTAACTACTATAGATTTATTTGGGCAACAACTTTTAAATCTTATATAAGTATGATCATATTATGCATATATAAATATACATATAAGTATTATCCATTCTATCTTGTATAATCCTCTCTATCACTTGCTTAAATATACATACATCTGAAAGTTAATTTCTTCCTTACTCCTTTAATTGTTTACAATGTGAAATTTTACAGGTGAAATAAAAATGTGAATTTAAGTTGTGTGACATTCTACAGCTCTGTTGGGCAGTCCAGGCATAGCAATGGAGGGGATGGATGTTGGGAATAATCTAGGGCTGAGGTTTAGCAAGAGGCTAATCATAAATTGCTTAATTTATGATGGCGGAAGGATTGGAGAGCAAAGGAACATGTAGAGTTGAAATGACTAACTCTGGAAGCTGGGTAGAGAATGGCCTGGAAATGAGAGAGACAGGTCAAAGAAACCAAGCTGGAGGCTACTGCTATGGTTCAGAGAGAGGTGATAGAGTCCTGTACAAGGGTGCTGGTTGTGGGAGTAAGGGGAACAGGGTATGTGTGGGAGATGTTAAAGAGATAGAAATGTACCTGATTAGCAATGTAGAGTGAATTAGGAGTTGGGGATGTTATTGAGATTTTGAACCTGAATGACTGGGAGAAAGGTGAGAATCTCTAAAGTAATAGAGAGGGGACAGCTAAGTTGTTCAGTGAATTGAGAACCAGCTCCAAAGGCAGAAGGTGTTGGGTTCAAATAGGGCCTCAGAAACTTTCTAGTTGTGTGACCTTGGGCAAGTCATTTAACTCCCATAGCTTAGACCTTACCGTCCTTTTGCCTTAGGATCAACACACAGTATTGATTCTAATATGGAAGGCAGCAGTTTAAAAAATACAAATTATTTTTAATATTATATTGATTTTTTAAATATTTAAATCCTTACCTACTGTTTTGGGATCAATTTTAAGAAAGATCACTCTTTTGCCTTGGAACCAGTATGCCATGCCGTATCAATTCCAAGAAGATAAGGATTTAAAAATAAAAGTAATAGGGATGTTCATAAAAGGGGTAGATGTGGAGGTAAAGATAATGAGTTCAGTTTTGGGGAATTGAGTTCTAGGTGGCCTAAGGAAAATCCAGGCTGAAATATCCAACAGGCTGTTGGTAATATGGAACTGATGCTTAGTAGAAAGACTAAGATTGGATATATGAATCTGAGAAGCATCAGCATAAAGATAATTGAACCTTTGGGAGCTGGTGATATTCCTTTTTTTTTTATTCTAACATATTTTTATCTTCCCAATTACATGCAATAACAATTTTTGATGCATACTTCTGGAAATTATAAGATCTAAATTGTTTTCCTTCCTCTCTTCTCTCCTCTCTCTCAGAGATGGTAAGTAATTTAATCTGAATTATACATGTATTATCATGCAATTAATTCATACTTCTGTATTGTTCATTGTTGTAAGAGAATACTTTTATAAAACCAAACCCCCCAAATAAAACCATAAATAAACTAATGTGGAAGATGGTCTGCTTTGATCTGCATCTGACTCCAACAGTTCTTTCTCTGGATGTGGAGAGCATTCTTTGTCCTAAATCCTTCAAAGTTATCCTGGATCATTGCATAGTTGAGAGTAGCTAAGACTTTCACAGTTGATCATTGTACAATATTGCTTGTTACTGTGTACAATGTTCTCTTGGTTCTGCTTATCTTGCTCTGCAAGCTGATGAAATTTCTAAGTGAAAAAGTATAAAAAGAATAGAGAAAAGGGTCCAGAATAGAGCTTTAGAAGACACCTACATGGGTAGATATAGATGACAATCCAAAAGAGGAAAGTGAGGCATGGTCCATAAAATAGGAGAGCCAAGAGAGAGCCGTGTCATGAAAACCCAAAGATCAGAGTAATCAGGAGAAAGTGATCAACAATTATTGTTCATTTGTTTTAGTCATGTCCAACTCTTTATAAATAACCTCATTTGAGGGTTTCTTGGAGGTGATATTTTAATGGTCTGACATTTTATTCTCTAGGTCATTTTACAAAGGAGGTAACTAAAGCAAACAACGTTAAATGACTTGGTCAGGCTCACACAGCTGTCAATGTCTGAGGCCAGATTTGAACTCATGAAGATGAATCTTGCTGACTCCAGTCTGGCATTCTATCCACTGTACCACCTTAATGCCCAATAGTATTAAGTGCTAAAGAAATATCAAGAAGGATGCAGATTAAGAAAAGGTCATTAAAAGTGACCATTTTGGATCTTTGGGAAGAGAAGTTTTCTTTGAATGATGAGGGTGGGTGCCAGAGTGCAAAGAATTAAGAAGAAAAGGAAAAAGGAGCAGCTAGGTAGCACAGTGGAAAAAGAGTCAGACCTGGAGTTTGGGAGGGCCTGAGTTCAAATTTGACTTCAGACATTTCTTAGCTATGTGACCCTGGGCAGGGTCACCTAACCCTATTTGCCCAGTTCTTGTTCTTCTGTCTTAGAATTGTTACTAAGACCGAAATTAAGGGATTTATTTTTTTAAGAAAAAGAAAGAAGAAAAAAGAATAGACACTAAGGAGATTTAAATTTTTTAAAAATTATTTCCATATTACATGTCAATACAATTTTTAATAAACATTTCCTGACATTTTACAATCCATATTCTTCCCTTCTTTCCCATGTTTCCCCCTTCCCCAAGATGGCAGGTAATATGATATTGGTTATATATATATATATATATATATATATATATATATATATATATATACTACTATGTAGTATATACTTTATATTTGCCATATTGTGAAACAAGACATATTACTTACACCAGAGAAAATTTAATGTAGGAAATAAAGTGAAGAATGATATATTTCAATCTGCATTTGGACTCCATCTGCTCTTATGGCAGAGGATATCCTTTTTTGTCATGAGTCTCTTGAAGCTGTCCTGGATCCTTGCCTTGTGGGGAATAGTTAAGTCATTCACATCATACGCTATTGATGTTCCTGTGTACAACATTCTCCTGGTTCTGTTCACTTCACTTTCTATCATTTCATATAAATCTTTCCAGATTTTTTTCAATAATCTTGATTGTCATTTCTTATGACCCCATAGTATTCCATTACAATCATACACTCCAACTTGTTCAACCATTCCCTGATTAATGAACATCCCTTTAGTTTCTAGTTCTTTACCACCACAAAAAGAGTGGTTATAGATATTTTTGTTCAGGTAGGTTCTTTTCCCCATCTTTATTCTCATTCAGATTCAGACCTAGTTGCAGTGTTGTTGGGTCAAAGAGTATACTTTTTTTAATGGCCCTTTGGGCCAGGAGATGGTTTTTTAAAGACATTTATCTGAGGAGAAGAGGAAATATACAGGATGACAATTAGTGGGGATGGCAGGATCTAGTGAGACTTTTAATTTTATTTTAATGAAACATGGGCATGTTTGTAGGCAACAGGAGAGGACCTAGTAGATAAATTGAAGATTAGAGGTGGGAAATGATGATGGGGGCAATCTGATGGAGAAGATGGAAGGGGATGGGATTGAGAGTGATAGCACATGGATTGACTTTAGCAAGCAGAAGGGCCACTCTTCAGAGTATGAGGACATTACTGAGATATGATATCATAGGGATGTGAGGCAAGAGAAGTAACAGCTGCTAACATGCACAACATGATCAGAAAATGTTTTGTGGGGTGATTGGCAATGAATGAGCTATGGATGAATAGTTGATCATCCTATGTGCCAAGCACTGTTAATCCTTGGAGAAACAAAGATAACCCAAAATACCAAAATGAACCACGTTCATATACAAAAAATAAATCCAAGGTAATTTTGGGAAGAGGTGCTAGCCAGTGGGAGATAGTGATCCTGATGGTGAGTGTGATAGCAATAGAGATGATGGTGGCATTGGTGTTAGTTGTGATTTGGGTGACGATACTGAGAAATATTCAGTAAATATTTATAAAGCACCTACATTGAAGAGAGCTGTGATTTAAGTTGAGATACAACCTGGTTCCTGTGGGACTCAAGCTTATTATGCTCAATGGACCTACTGGGCTTTAACAGGTCTTCTTGCTGTTCTAAAGTCAACTTTGTTCATTGCTGGCCATGTGCATTCCTGCCTCTTCATCTTTTCTGTCAGTGGTTTCACCACTTATCCTTTCCTGCCTTACTTTGGGGCATCCTCCATAATTAACTGTACAATCAAAAGTCTAGTCACCTTCTCTAGGGGGCAGCTAGGTGGCTCATTGAATGGAGAGTCAGGTCTAGAAATGGGAAGTCTTGGGTTCCAACCCAGCCTCAGTACTTCCTAGCTGTGTGATCTTGGACAAGTCACTTAACCTCACTTGCCTAGCCCTTACTTCTCTTTTGGAATTGATATTTAGTATTGATTTTATGACAGAAGTAAGGGTTAAAAACAAAGCTACCTATCCTTCGAGGCTCAGTCCAAGTTTCATCTGTTCTGAGCAACCTTCCCTGACTACCTCTCTCCTCCACAGTGATCTTGATCTTCTTTGCATTTTCTTAGCAGTAGTAGGAAGGAAGGAAGGAAAAAGGGAAAGAGGGGAAAGAGAATGAAAGGAAGCAAGGAGAGAAGGAAAGAAGGAAGGAGAGAAGCAAGGAAGGAAGGAAGATGGGAAGGAAGGAAGAAGGTGACTCATCCCAGTATGACCCAGTCTTAAAACCACCAGGAAACTAAAGAAGACAAAGAGACAGCTAGGAGTTTCATGCTGTGGGGCTCTCATGACCAGAGAGAAGCATAGAAACATTGGAATTAAGTTCCCCTTGACACTTGGGCCTTCCTTCATACCTGGCACTTAGCCTCTCATTTGTGACACTTCACCTCCTGACTCAGGGCATTTGAAAATGTTGAGAGCAATTATCTGGATCAGAATTAATCCTTCCACATATTTAAAGGCCCTTGACTTTGGCTTAGCCCCACATAACACAGCCTATGACCACAGACATACCAACCATACACTTGGCACAGCTTCATCCCTGTTTCACTATTTCTGGGCCACCAGCCTTGGACCAGGTCCTGACATTTTGTCTGCTGCTGAACTGGCCAGTTCTTTCTTGGGGGGTCTTTATTCTATCTTCAGGGTGTCTTGCCAGAAAGAAGCACTGTATCAGAGGGCAGTAGAGATCGGGTGGGGAGGACAAGTCTTCCACACCCCCAGGACCACCCACTCTGACCCCCTCCCATTGATTATTAAAAACATATTTCTTAGGGATTAGCAACTATGTCAGCAATGTTGATCACTAACCCTTTGCCCAATTGATGGTTTTAATCACCAGCTGCTGTTATATTAACATCACTAAGGAGGCTAGGGAGCATTGGGATGGATTGAGGAGTAGGGGTGTAGGGAGACACCTGCTGAGCATCTAGGCCAAAGGCACCACCAGCAAAGGGTTAGCCCCCCCCCCAATTTAGAGGAATCTCCAAGAATACTTTAAGACAAGAGTATTCTCCCCTGTTGGGAAGCCCCTATGTAACCACCCTAGTCCCATTCCAGAGGGAAGAATAGAGAATGCCAATCTGGAAGATCTAACTTAGAACAGGAACTATTTTGGGGGTGTCTCCACCTCACTCTTCTGTATAGCTGGGATAGCTTTTCTTCATGTCAGACTCTTGTAACCTTTGCCCTAGAGATGGGAATAGAGAAGGAAGGCCAGGCTTTTGACCTCTTTCTGATGTTCTATGGAAGTGTTCTAAATAAAGCTTCTCATCCTTCACCATCATCTCTACCTTTTCCTAACTGAATTTCATTAATCTAGAGGGCATAGAAAGTGAATGAAACCAAAGTTCCCTTGTCTTGGATTTGGGCAGAGGTGGTAGCGAAGATTATGAGAAGTTAAGGAAGCAGAAGGAGTTTGGAGGACAGTAAGGGGACAGAGGAAAAGGCTAGACTGATGAATCAATGGAGTAGGAATTGGGGAGAGTCTAGGTTGGGAGGGAGGAGGATGCAGAAGCCTTGAGGGATTAAAGGATCATAGAATGTAGCCTTGAAAAGACCTGAGAGAGCACCCAGCCCATGCCTCCTACTCTGGTTCCTTCACCTGTAAAATGAGCTGGAAAAGGAAATAGAAGAAAACTCCAGGATCTTTGTCAAAAGAACCCCAGCTGGGGTCGTGAAGAGTTGGACATGGCTGAAAAATGACTAAACAACAACAACAAAGTCAATAAGAATTGGACGGATTGCCCCAAAGTCATAGAGGTACTAGGTTCTCTGATTTCATATCCCATGTTCTTTCTAGTGTGTCATACTTTTCTATGTTGGACTATAAGGATCTTACCACATCTGATCCCAGGATAGTTATGGCCTGGGGAAATAAGGCTATTTCCTTCCAAGAAAACAAGTGGAAAAAATGACCCAGAGAAGCCCATCAGTTATTGTTATTAAGTCTTCACCATAACCTTTTGAAATCAGTTAATTTACATCTAGTCCTTCCATTCCTGAAGCTTTGCTCCCTAAGCTTCCCTTCTCCATTTTTTTCTTTGTTCTTCCTTCCCTTATGAAATCTTTCCCATTTTCTTTGTTCTTGTTCCAAGACATTCTTGTGGCCTACCTTCTTTTCTCCATTAGGCTGACTTTCAGAGATTCTCCACTATCCCCCATACCCCAACATGGACTCTTTCCTGGAGAGACTCCACTGGAGGCTAACCTAACTCTGGCACTCTTTCTTTTCTTTCTTTTTTTCTCTCCTTTCTCTTTCTCTCTCTTTCTTTCTCTCTCTTTCTCTTTCTTTCTCTCTTTCTTTCTCTCCTCTCTCTCTTTCTCTCCTCTCTCTCTTTCTCTCTCTCTCTCTCTCTCTCTTTCTCTCTCTTTCTTTCTCTTTCTCTCTCTCTTTCTTTCTCTCTCTTTCTCTTTCTCTCTCTCTCTTTCTCTCTCTTTCTTTCTTTCTCTTTCTCTCTCTTCCTTCCTTCCTTCCTTCCTTCCTTCCTTCCTTCCTTCCTTCCTTCCTTCCTTCCTCCCTCCCTTTCTTTCCTATCTCTGAATCAATCCTGTGTATTGGTTCCAAAAGGCTAGGCAATGGGGGTTAAATGATTTGCCCAGGGTCACACAGCTGGGAAATATCTGAGATCACATTTGAACCTAGAACCTTCTGTCTCTAGACCTGCCTCTCTAGCCACCTTGCCACCCAGCTGAAGGGCATCTAGCTCTTAAAATGGATAAAGGAACAGGTCTGGAGTCAGGAAGACCTGAGTTCAGACACTTCCTAGCTGTATGACCCTGGGCAAGTCACTTCACCCTCTTTGCCTCAATTTCCTCATCTATCAAATGAGCTAGAAAAGAAAATTGCAAACCACTCCAGTATTTTGCCAAGAAATTCCCCAGGAGGCCCATGAAGAGTTGGGCATGACTGAAAAAATGACAAAAACCCAACAACAACAGGCAGGTAAGATATTCACTGTATTTTACCCACCAGGAAACTCAAGTTCAGAATGGCTTGCCTTCAGTTCCCACAGCTAGTAAGGGTTCCAGGAGGGCTTTAAATCCAGGCCTCTCTTTGCTCACTCCAAGCCTGGGACTCTTTCCAGGACTCTAGACTGCTTCTCCCAAAGGGGTGAGCAGTTGCTGAGAAGGGGTGGTGGTTGGGAGGTAGGGAGAGGGCAAGAATAGTTAAAAAACAAATCTGAGACAGGAAAAGGTGGGCATCCACTGACGAGAGCGTAGCCTTGGCTCCGCGGAGGCGGGAAGGACACGAAGGGCAGCGGAGTAACATGGAGTCTGGAAACTAAGTAAGGCGTTTGGCTCTGCTGCGAGGCTAGATCCTGAACCGGGAACGGAGGCGCTCCCTCCTCCGAAGTGAGCCCGAGGTCTTGGCTCAGGAGCACCCCGGGGCAGTTGCTAGGACGACTGGTCCCGTTTGCCCCACCGGCTTCCCTACATGGGCTGCTCTGATTCCCAGAAGCCCCCACAGCCTCCTCAGGTCCACCCCACACAGTCAATGACAGCGGAGCCATCTCGGGAATAAACACCATATAAGAGCAACCACCCCCAGAAACTCCAAAGTGGCTTTGATGTCTGCGCCAAGGGTTTTGACTAAACAAACTGGAAGCGATTTAGGCAGGGAATGCTGGCGGGCTGCTGCCGGCTCTCGGGGATTGTGTAATCCACGGTCAGGAGCGAGGGACTTTTTTTTCCCCTGCCTCTAGCTCGGGCTGGGATGGGGTCGCAGAATCAGAGCGGGAAGGGACCTCAGTGAGGAGCCCTTTTATTTTAGAGGGAAAAAAAAACATGGCCAAGGGAAGGGAAGACAGGCTTCATTCCTTCACTCTGTAAGGGCAGTTGGATCAGTGTGGCACAACCTCTTAGAGGCCCACTGAACACAGTTTAAAAATTAAAATAAAAAATAAAAAAAAGCAGGGGTCAGTTGAGTGGCTCAATGGATGGAAAGCCAGGCCTAGGGATGGGAGGTCCTAGGTTCAAATCTAGCCTCAGATACTTCTCAGCCATGTGACCCTAGGCAAGTCACTTAACCCCCATTGCCTAGTCCTTACCACTCTTCTGCCTTGGAACCAATACACAGTATTGATTCTTTTTTTTTAATTGGATATAAGTTCATTTCCAAAGGCGATACCTTTTGTTTTTCTCATCTTTCCCTTTGAAACATTACTTATTTTTTTTTTGTGCTTTGTTATTAATTTAATAGGTGATACATCTTTATGTAAATAATAGTTCTCTAAAAAGGATGCAAAGTTATTTCTCTCCCCTAAATTCTGAGTTTCTGCCACAAAATTTAGTTAGAAAAGTCAAAATGGCCCAAACTACATGTGTAAGTGACCTTGGGCAAGTCACTTAACTATATTTGCTTTTATTCCTTATCTGTAAAATGAGCTGGAGAAGGAAATGACTAACCATTTCAGAATCTTTGCCAAGAAAACCCCAAATGGAGTCAGGAAGTGTATAGTACCTGATAAAAATGACTGAATAGCCATGTGCCAGGCACTCTCATTTGATTATTACAACAACCCTTAAAAGGTGGGTGTTGTTATGATCTCCATTTTACAGTTGAAGAAACGGAGACAGAGATTAAATGACTTGCCATACAGTTATTGTCTGATACTGAGTCTAAATTTTTATTTTTCTCACTCTAAGCCTCCCATCATTCTATTCACTGAGGCACCTAGATGCCCTCATATATCCATTTGGCACAGTAGGGCCATATTTCTGTAATGCTATTCAAGCACCTGACCTTCATCTTTTTTTTTTTTAAACCCTTACCTTCCGTCTTGGAGTCAAAAGGCAGAAGAGTGGTAAGGGCTAGGCAATGGGGGTTAAGTGACTTGCCCAGGGTCACACAGCTAGGAAGTGGCTGAGGCCAGATTTGAACCTAGGACCTCCCATCTCTAGGCTTGGTTCTCAATCCATTCAACCTTCATCTTTAAGATTCCACCCTGAGTGCTTTGTCCTCCATCCCAGAAGCTAGAAACATTTTCCTTCTGAATTTTCTCAAAAGAGTAATTGATGTGGACCAGACTGAAACCCTGGGTTCTTCAAGACAATATGAAAGGAAAACAAATCCTGAAAGGTCCTACCAGAGCTAAGAAGAGTTTTGAGGACTAATCAAGCAATCAACAAACATTTATTAAGACCAGATTAGTGGCTTCAGACACTTCCTACCTGTGTAACTCTGGACAAGTCACTTAATCCCAATTGCCTAGTTTTTACTATTTTTCTGCCTTGGAACCAATATTTGTACCAATTCAGTGACAAAAGGGAAGGGTTTAAAAAGGAAAAAAAAAGGAGCATACTAGGTGAGAGGCACTGTGCTAAGTACTAGAGATACAAAGAAAAGCAAAACACATGTAACTTTTATGGTATATATAGTATAGAGCTTAACTTGTACCCACATTGGTGGATTGGACCCCAAGAACAGTCAGATCTCCACCTCCACCCCGACCAGATATCCAAAGAAATTAAATGTTCTAATGCTATTGGCTCAACCCCACCCCATTTGTTATTTCCAACCAATTATAGTTAATATCTTCCCTGTCCCACTCCAAACCAGAGACATACGCTTCCCATTATCACCTCAGTCCCTAGAGAGAATGGGTTCAAACTTAAAGAAATTTCTACAACGTATTCCCTCCACCAAGTTAATTTCCAAAGGTGGCATCATCCATGGAAGGAAGTGGTCCCTTTCTTTTAGGATATGAGGTCTCAGATGCCAGGCTAGATTCCTCAAGTCATTCCTCCAGGTTGTATGGGAGCCCTACTTAACTTATTATTAATATGTATTAGTCATTAATATTATTATTAAGCAGTTTTAAGCATTCTCTTCTATGAACTTCTAATTGAAGTTACTGGACCTCGGTTGACTCTCCTCCAGTCTTTTCCACTCAAGATCATTCTATCTCCAATACTCCTTCATCTAGGAGCAAGAATGGATATAACAGGGGCAGAAGGAATGTTGGTGCCATATGTTTCATACTACTTTGCACCTGGTTTAGGAGGTCCTGAGGTCCCTCCTCTAGGAGACCCTCTGCAGTTCTTGCCTTGTTTGCCACCAGAGAAGAGAAAGATAAAATCAGCTGCTTACTGCCTTTGGTATACACACAGAGTTCAGGCTCAGCAGCCAATCAAAAGACCTTTTTTTCCTACTAATTTTTTTTTTCTAAAAAAAAAACCTCTTTTCTTTCCCTACTTCCTTGCCACACCATTAAAAAGGGAAGAAAAACATTCTTAAAACAAAGATGTATAATCAGGCAAAATAAATTCCCATGTTGGTAAAAATATTTTCTTCACCTTTCAGCAAGCAGACAAGAAACAGAATATTTCTGCATGCTCTGAAGGGAAGAGCAGCCCCCTCTATTATATGCCATCAGGGCTTTCCAGAAGCAAATTCCCCAAGGCTCCACCTGGGCTGGCAACAAAGAGTGCCCTGTCTGTAGGCTAAGAATTGGGCTCTCATTGGCCAGACCCAGGGCTAAACTGTAGGGACTATGGTTAACATTTCAGGGTGAGCATTAATACCTTGGAAATCAGAAAGAAATGGAGAAAGTGTTAATAATGCAGATTAAACTTAAAAGGGTTAATTTTTTGGTTTTTAAACATAGGCTTGGACCCAGACCCTTCTCTTCCTTCTCTCCCCATCCTTAAGCAGTCCCTATCCTCAATGAGCTTACGTTGTAATCGCACCAAAGGAGTCCCAAGCTTTAAGAGAAACCAAGTAGACAACGGTTTTGGTAAAGGGAGAGAGCATGGCAGGTATGATAGGCAATCATGTAAAGCTTGGGGATGGAATGTTTTGATGGAGTGTTTGAGGAACAGTAAGCCATTATCACTTGATTGTTGAGTACATGGAAGAGAATCAAGTATGAGAAAACTGGAAAGATGAGAAGGGGCCAGGTTGTGAAGAGCCTTGAATGCTAAACAGAGGGTTTTATATTTGATCTTGGAGGTAATAGGGAGCTACTTCAGTTTGTTGGGGAGAAGGGTGATATAGTCAGACCTAAACTTTAGTAAAAATCTCTTTTTCTTGAAGAGTGGAGGATAGGTTGGATAGGGGAGAGGCTTTAAACTGGGTTATCAATTAAAAGGCTATTATTGTAATAGTACAGGCAAGAGATGTGCAGCTAGGTAGCACAGGATAGTTTACTGGCTGTGTGACCCTGGACAAGTCACTTAATCCAGTTTGCCTCAGCTTCCTCATCTGTAAATGAGCTGGAAAAGGAAATGGAAAACCACTCCAGTATCTTTGCCAAGAAAGCCCCAAACTGGGTCAGGACTGAAATGACTGAAGAACAAAGTAGGCAAGAGAGTCTGAACTACAAATAACAACAAAGTAGGCAAGTGGGTCCAAATTATGGATTTAGTGATGGAATGGATATATGGAATAAAGGAGGAGTTAAAGAGGATACCAAGGTTTAAAACTGAGTAAATGAGAGGGTGCTGTGCCCTAGATGGTAATAAGGCAATTAGGAATCAAAGAGGATTTGGGGGAGAGGGCATAAGAAAAAAGAGTAAGAGGAGGCACTGAATAGAAATGATTTCCCCCCAGGACTTTTGAAGAGAAAGGAAGGAGAGGATATATATAGAATGATAATGAAATTGGGTGGTAGAATCAAGTGTAGGTTTTTTGAGGGTGGGAGAGATGTAGAGAATTGAAAATTAGAGAGAATGGAAATTGACAGAGGGAAGGGAATTTGTTGAAGAAGATAAGAGGAAATTGGGATGGAGGGTGCAATTAGAGCCCAACATCCTGTGCAGGAAGCAATCATATCAGGACTATTTGCCCACTGCCTCTACTCTGTCCCTCCCTCTGCCAGGCAAGACTAATCCAGACTTCTGCCAGCCACGTGGGATCAGGCAGCAATCCTACCCTAAACCCTCCCTCCCCAGGGCAAGCAGGCAAGAGTGACTAAGGCCCTACACCCCTGGCCCTTGCCCAGCAATAATAGCCCTTGGAGACAGTGAGCTTTATTTTTCATCTGCCACCCACTACTACCCCTATAGTTAATAATTTCCCACCACTTGCTTCTCTACCTATCTTTATATTAACCAATCACCAGGCACATAGGAAAAAGCTATCTGCCATTCCTACCTCTTGTTTTTAAAAACATTTTTTTTCAATTAAAAATCTATTTTCTTTTTCTCCTATTTCCTGCCAACTATATCCATAGTTAAGCAAAACCTACTCCCCAAATGACTAGGTCCAAAATATTTCTGTCTTAATCTACACCCAGAGTACATCTCCTCTTTCAGTAGATAGATAGCATGTTCCAGCACCCACTTCCTTTTTTCTCTTCTTCAACTTTATGCCATTCTTATCCCACTACAACCCTGCCTACCCCTCTCCACCAGGCTCTCTGAAATTCCTTTTTTCATAATGAACAAACTTTCCCTTGTCACAGACTTCTATCTCTCACTTCCTCACTGAATACTGGCATCCCCTGGGAACAACATCACTGGCCCTCCTCTCCATCACTGACTGTACTTTCAACCACATTCTCTGGCATATTGGTCCTAAAGATGGGAATCAGAATACTTCTTACCCTCAGCTGTTACTTCCCACAGACTTTCCTCAACCACAATCACTCAGGATCTTCTCCTCTTTGGAGTTTACAGTATTAAAATTCTCCACTGGATCCTGAACTCTCCATTTTTCTTTCCTTCCTGTGCCTGCCCTTATGCCAACAGACTTCAATATCTATGTTGGCTTTGCCTCAAATTCCCTAATCTTATAATTCCTCAATGCACTTAGATTCTGTGACCTATTCATTTTTTAAACTTTCTTTTATTTTTTTCAAATACATGTAAAAAAATTTACAATTGTTTTCTGACATTTTGCAATTCAGATTCTCTCCCTTCCTACCTCCCCCTGACCCAGACAGTAGGTAAATGGTCTGTTATAGGTTACAAAAGTGTTTTCATGCAATACATATTTCCCACATGGTGACAAAAGACACATAACACACACACACACACACACACACACACACACACAAAATTCATGAAGGAAATAAAGGGAAAGATGGTGTGCTTTGATATGCAATTGGATTTTAATTGTTCCTTCTTTGACTTTTGATATAATTTTTAAAAAATCACAAATCTCTTAGGATTACCTTGGGAAATTATTTTGCTGATAATAGTTTAGTCTTTCACAGTTGCTCATTGTATATTTCTATTACTGTATATACTATTCTCTTGGCTTTGCTCACTTCACTTTGCATCAGTTCATATAAGTCTTTCCAGGTTTTTCTGAATTCATCCTGCTTGTTGTTTCTTATGGCACAATAGTGTTCCATTACAACTAAATAATATAACTTATTCAGCAATTCCCCAATTGATGGATACCCCTCAGTTTTCAATTTGCCACCCAAAATTGCTGCTAGAATATTTTTGTGCAAGTAGTTCCTTTTCTCCTATCCCTGATCTCTTTGGGATACAGAACCAGTTAAGTGATATTGCTAGGTCAAAGGGTGAGCATAATTTTATGGCTCTTTGGATTTGGCTCCAGATTGCTTTCTAGAATGGTTGTATCAGTTCACAGATTCACCAAAAGTGTATTAGTGTGTGATCTGTTCATTCTATTTTAGCCACACATAGGGATCATTTATACTCTGGATCTTACCATTATCCAAAAGTGTTCCATTTCCCTAATTTAAAACTACCATTCCCCTATCTGACCACTGCTCAGCACAGAGCCTGATATATAGTAAGCATTTAATAAGCACTGATTGATTTATCATAACTTTCTAACATTCCATCATCTATGCTCACCTTTCCAATCCTGCCCTGACTTAACTTCCCTCTTTCTCTAATATTGACCTTATATTCAACTCTATTCGCTCTTTCTCTCTTTCTCTCTTTCTCTCTTTCTCTCTTTCTCTCTTTCTCTCTTTCTCTCTTTCTCTCTTTCTCTCTGCCTCTCTGCCTCTCTGCCTCTCTGCCTCTCTGCCTCTCTGCCTCTCTGCCTCTCTGCCTCTCTTTCTCTCTGCCTCTCTGCCTCTCTTTCTCTCTGCCTCTCTGCCTCTCTTTCTCTCTGCCTCTCTGCCTCTCTTTCTCTCTGCCTCTCTGCCTCTCTGCCTCTCTGCCTCTCTGCCTCTCTGCCTCTCTGCCTCTCTGCCTCTCTGCCTCTCTGCCTCTCTTTCTCTCTGCCTCTCCTCTGCCTCTCTGCCTCTCCTCTGCCTCTCTGCCTCTCTGCCTCTCTGCCTCTCTCTCCAACTCTAGAATCACTTCCCCATTGCTGCTCATCCATTGCCAAACCTCAACGTTGGATCACTCCCACTATCTACCTCTTCTGCTGATATATGCTGTCGAATGGAGCTGTACAAAGTTTCCCAACATTGCTGACCTCATACATTATAAATTCATATTATCCAACTCAACTAGTCCCTCACTAGCAAGGTAATCCTTTCCCTTAATTGATTCTAGCTCACTCACTCTCCAGAAAACCTTTTTTTTAAGCCTTCTCTTCTCAAGTCTCCTATACCTTTTACTCTCTACTTTCTCTCAGATGAGAACTGGGACTCTTACTTTACTGAGAAAATTTGGGCCATTTTATTGTGATTTACATCTTCTCTTTACTTAAACCTCTTGGCATCATTCCTCACATTCTCCTTTTCTCCCCTAGTTTCTGATGAGGAGATGGCTCTTCTCTTTGCCAAGACCCATCCCTCTTCTCCAATAGATTACAACCTTTGATTATCCCCTCTCCCTCTCTTTAATATTCATCTTCCCCCTATCCATTGGCTACTAATCCTTCAAACATGCTCAAATCTCATCCTTAACAAACAAACAAACAAACCTTTGCCAGGTCTTAAGCTATCATCCTATGTCTCTCCTCCTTTCTTAGTTAGACTTCTAGAAAATGTCTAAACTCTCTTCTATTTTCTCCTCTCTTCTTATTCCTCAACTCTTTGTAGTCTGGTTTCACTCAATTGAAACTACTCTCTCTAAAGTTACTAATGACCAACCTGATAATTTCTGTTCAGTCCTCATCTTTCTCAACCTCCTTAAGGCATTTAACACTGTTAACCACCTCCTGGATACCCTCTCCCATCTGTTTTCACCAACTTCTCTTGTCTATCTAACCAATTGCTCTCAGTTTCCTTTGCTGTCTTATCACCTATATAAAAACCCTGAAATATGAGTATTCTGCAAGATACTGTCCTCAACCTCTTTTTATTCTTTTATCTATATATTCTCCTTCCTGGTACCTTCATCCATTTCTATAGGTTTAATGATCACCTCTTTTCAGATGATTCCCAGATCATACTTAGGCTCAGTCTTTCCCCTGAGTTTCTGTATCATATCATATATCATATATCATAACATATCATATCATATCATCAATTGCCCACTGGATGTTTCCAAACTGGCTGTTCCAAGAGATATGCCAAACTTAATAAAACTAAATATCTTTCCTTCTAAGCCTTCTCCTTTCCCAAACATTCCTATTTCTTTTGAAAACACTTTCATTCTTCAGGTCTCTCAGGTCTAAAATCTTGGCCTTATCCTCAGTTTCTCAGTCTCCTTGATTCCACATACCCAATCAATTAGCAAATCTTACTGTTTCTACGTCTACAATTTCTCCTGTATTTAGCCTCTTTTCTCTACTTACCCAATTAAATCACACACACACACACACACCCCTACACCTACACACCTCATCTTAATGTAGGGTCTCATCATTTCTTACTTAGATTATTGAAATAGCCAATTAAATAATATCCCTGACTTGTCTTTCTCCTTTTTATTCATCCTTCACAGTGTTACCAAAATGATCTTTATTTTATTCAAAGATATCTTATTTTCCCAATTATATGTAATACCAATTTTCAATATACATTTTCTGAAATTATAAGATGCAAAGTGTCTCCTTTCCTCTTCTTCCTCCACCTTCTTGGAGATGGTAAATGATTTTATCTGGATTGTACATGTATTATCACATAAAACATACTTCCATGTTGTTCATTGTTGTAAGAGAATACTAATATAAAACCAAAACCCAAAATAAAATCATAAATAAACTAATGTGAAAAATAGTATGCTTTGATCTGCATTCTGATTCCAATAGTTCTTTCTGTGGAGGTGCCATTCTTTGTCATAAGTCCTTCGGAATTGTCCCAGATCAGTGCATTGCTGAGAGTAGCTAAGACTTTCCTAGTTCATCATTGTACCATATTGCATTGCTGTGTACAATGTCTTCTTGGTTCTGCTTATTTTGCTCTGTATCAGTTCATGTAGAGCTTTCCAGCTTTTTCTGAAATCATCCTGCTCTTCCTTTCTTAAAGCACAATAGTATATCATCACCAACCATATACTACATTTTGTTCTACCTTTCTTCAATTGACAGACATCCCCTCAATTTCTAATTCTTTGCCACCACAAAAAAGGTCGCTATAAATATTTTTGTATAAATATGTCCTTCTTCCTTTTTATGACAAAGTGGTCTTTTTTAAAAATAGGAAAAAAAAACTTACCTTCTGTCTTAGAATTGATACTAAGTATCAGTTCTTAGGCAGAAGAATGATAAAGGCTAGACAGTTAGAAAGTGACTTGCCCAGGGACACATAGCTAGGAAGTGAACATTTGAACCCAAAACCTATATCCAGGTCTGGCTCTCTATCCATTCAGCCATCTAGCTATCCCCAAAGTGATCTTCTTAAGCATAAATATGACCAGGTCCCTTCTCTACTCGATAAACTCTAGTGCCTTTCCAGTGTCTCTAAGATAAAATAGAAATTCCTCTGCTTAGACTTTAAAGCCCTTCATCCCCTGACCCAACTTATTTTTTCAGCCTCAGTGAATATTATTCTCCTCCCACCCCCAAAACACATGCTTTGTAATCTAGCCAAACTGCCCTTCTCATTCCCCATACATAAGACTCCATTTCCCATCTCCATGCCTTTTCATTGGCTGTCCACATACCTGGAACTCAAATCTTTGTCTCATAGAGTCTCTCCCTTCCAGATGCATTTCAACCTCAAATAACCTTATATATAACTACCTTGAATTTATTCTGAATGTTCTTGTCTCCTCAGATGAAATGCAAGTTCTTTTTAAGTAGAGTTTATTTCATTCCTTGTATTTCTATTTCTATCCCTGAGCACAGAATCAGTATTTAACATGTAATTGTTGATTGATCAACTAATTAGAGGTGTTAGATTTGATGAAAAGAAGGTCCACCCTTAATCGTTATTGTTCATCCTTTGTTTCCAAAGAGTGGACCTCTATGACATCATAGAATAGCTTAACTTGCACCTGAACTAGATTTAAGTGAGGCAGAGCTGCACAAAGTCATCAGCCTCATCCTCTATTCCAGAGTCATCCAATCCCAGTGGCAAAACAAAAGCCAGGACCACAGCCAATGATCCGGGATTCTGTGGATGACTTTGGTGTCCTTAATGTTTGACCAAGCTCTAAGTGTTCCACAGGGACCTTCACGCCACTGGAACAAATTGTTCTCATTCATCCATTCTGCTGGGGTATGTCTTCATATGCTTGGGGTAGACATCTATCCACTTAACTTACCAACAGGTATGAGGCCTGTCAGTTACCCTCAACCTGGTTTAGCTCATCTTCAGAGACATTTTACTGGGGTCTGGTGCTGCACATGCTACCGCTTCTTGGAGCCACAGATGAGCATCCTTGAAAAGGTCTCAGCAAAGGGCCCTCCCTAAACACCCTTAAGTAGAAACTGTACTAGAAGGTGGAAAGAGTGGGAGATGATGTCAGAGAGATGAGATTAGGAGAAGAGGGAGCTCTCAAATGAAAACCTCAAATGATTTTTGTGTAAAATATGAGACTGGGTCTTCATTTGAAAGGGTGATAGTACTATGGAAGCTTTGAAGAGAAAGAAGGTTTGGAAAAGCCACATAGTGGAATGAAGAATCAATACGAGAGGAATGGAAGGATTGTTTTCCCTCTGTGAGAGCCCAGTTTGAAACTGGATAACATAAATTTGTAGCGGGACCGATTAGCACTGTTTCATGACTTCTTCTAGCTCTGTTCTACAGTACATGAATAAGAACAAAGGATATAAATGCTGGGAGAAATCCAAGGTTGGTCTTGATCAGTGATGGGATGAGGGACTTGAGATTAAAGGATATATCAGATTGATCTGGTTAATCAGGGGGTCCAGATTGGGGAGGGAGGAGAGTGTAGCCAGTACAGGGGTGAAGACCTGGGGAAGTATTGGTGGGGCAAAGAGATCTGAGATCCTGGTGATGATGAAGACCTGGGTCAGGGGACCAAAAGGCATAGGAAAATATAAAATAAAAGGTTATGGTTAGATAAAGGAACTTCAGAGTTCCGATATTATGAAAGGGGGACATTTGTTGATGGCAAAGGGTAGGAACAACATTGTGATGAAATGAGGTGCAGGAGAGCAGAAGATCAAAGGAATCAATCAAATAGATGGGGAAACTGATTAGGTGGGGTATTTGAGGGAATGTCAATAGACTTGTGCAATCCCCTAGTATGAGGACAAAGGTTGGGATGGAGTAAACCAGATATCAAAGTCAATGAGAAGAGAGAGAGAATGACCTGGGAGTTAGCAGCAGGAGTCTGGTTGGATGTCCTTGTCTGGGTGTCCAAAGATCAGCCCAGCTAAGGCAGAGAGGCTTGCCTTATATTTGGGTTCCAAAGGGGTACCTCTACCAATTAAATTGCATATATCTTGAAATACTCTGGTTAAGTAGGAACAAGGAAACATGTATTTAAGTGCCTACTATGTACCAGGTGCTTATTTATGCTAAGCATTTTACAAATATTATTTCATTTGATCCTTACAATAGCCCTAGGTGGCAGGTGCTATAATGATTTCTGATTGTTGAAGAAAGTGAGGCAGGCAGAGGTTAAATGATTTGCCCAAGGTCACACAGCTGCAATGTGTCTGAGTGTGGATTTGAACTCGGGTCTTCTTGACTTGGCACCCTATCCACTTGTGCCACTTAGTTGTTCCAAGTAGAAGAAAGAATGAAGCTTTCTCAATTGACTAATGTGACTACCCAGAAAGCTCAATGGCCAGTATAAAGGGCAAAACCCCATGATATGGGGGTTGGTTCAGGGGTATTCCAGAGCTAGCTTAAACATGCTTGTGAGAACTAATTGTTAAATTTTCATTGTAAGAATTTATACCTTGGGGACTGACAAAGCTACAAATTGGGGCTTGATTTATGGTTTTTATAGACGTCCAGACTTAGGAGAATGGTGGATAAAATAGTAATAATGCTGATTAAATTTAAGTTTGTCCTGTGTATATTTTCCCCACGTAGTTGACTGTCAAACATTTACCAGCATACCCCTCTGGGTTGGAGTTTCTGGGTTTGAATCTGAATGCTTGTATGACCTTAAGCAAGTCATTTCCCTTTTTTGGAGACTCCATTTCTTTCTCTGTAAAATGGGGGAGCTGAATTTGATGATGATCCTATGATCCTTCAACTCCAGAGGAACGTTTCTAGTGATCTAAGATGTCTGAGGCAGGGCTTGATCCCTGGCCTTCCCTTATTCCACAGGCGGCCTCTCCTCCACCCTCTGAAACATGGCGGCAGGGCCTCAGTTAGCTGGGTAAGACTGTAAATGACAAAACGGTTCCTGAGCCTCTTTGGGAGAGAGAGCTCTTTCATCTAGAATGAATGAAATCACAGGTCCAGATTTTTTTTACAAAAACCAAAAACAAGCCTTCCATCTTAATGACTGTTTTATGTTTAATCATCAGCCCTTTCCCTTGAGTAATAGGATCCTGAAAGAGCTGATGAGATCTCTCTGGGCTGGAGCTAACCTCACAAAGGAAAACACACCCACAGTCACTCATGCAGACAGACACACACTCGAGCATTTATATACATACATAAACACGGAGACACACTAACCTTTATACTCACACACACTCAGACGAATGAACATATACCAAAAAATAAACTAACCCAGATGCACTCATCCTGGCATAGGCAGAATCTGTATTCTAACAAAGAAAGGGACACACACACACACACACACACACACACACACACACACACACACACACACACACACACGCTTGCACACGTGGGCCCACAGGAGGCCTTGATGACTGTGTGTTTCACCTCCCAACCCAAGCCTGAAAAATCTGTCTCCAATTATCTGGCCTGTGTTGGGAGCAACAGGAAATTCAGAGCTGCCTCTGTCTTCTGAGGGAAATGCTGGAATCCAGATCATTTCTCCATCATTTAGAAAACAAAAGCCTTCTCACCCTCCCTGCTCCTCTCTCTGCCTCAGAGCCACAGAGCCAGGGGGTTGGGGTGTAGAGAGCTCCTCATGGGGGTGGGAAGGGGAGGATGTGAACAGGATGTTGGGCTTGGGGCCAAGGGTCCTTGAACCCTAAACTTTGGTGGCCCCCTCCCATCCTTGACAAGGCAGCTAGTTGTGTCTGGGGTCTGGACTCTTTCAGCATGTATCAGGTCCTGGATGGGGAGATCTAAGAACGGAGGGTGGGAATTAAGCCCTTTTTGGTCTTTCATGAATGAAGAAAGAGTGTGTAAGCATTTATTACACAAGCATTAAACCATGAAGATTTTTTTTTAAGGCAAAAATATGGCCCCTGCCTTCAGTGAGCTCATGTTCTAATGGGGCTGACTGTGCTATATACATCCTGCTTTGGAGTGGAGGAAGACTTGGTTCAAGTCTTACCTTCAACGCATAAATTGCTAGTATATCAGAGTGTGTCAATGTTTCCTGTCAATGAAACCACAGTCCTAATCCGTCCCAGTATTTCTCTTTCATTTGGAAAGTGTAGCCTGTGGGATTATTGAAGAGAAGCTGGCTGGGGTTGGGGAGGGGGGACGATTTCTATAGGTTGTATTAGGGATTGTAGGGTTGTGCCTACACACATTATTTGATTGTTGTGACTCAATTGTCCCACTCTTCCTGAGCCCATTTGGGGTTTTCTTGGTAAAGATCCTGGAGAGGGGCCAGTTAAGTAGCCGGGCGGATAGAGCCTGGGTTCAAATCTGGCCTTGGATACTTCCTGCCTGTGTGATCCTAAGCAAGTCACTTAATCCCAGTTGCCTTGCCCTTGTTGCTCTTCTATCTTAAAACTGATACTAAGGCAGTTAAAGGCAGTAAAAACTGATACAGAAGGTAAGGGTTTAAAAAAAAAGCAACTGGAGTGGTTTGCCATTCTTGCTTTAGCCCATTTGATAGATGAAGAAACTGAGGCAAACAGTTAAGTGCCTTGGCCAGTGGTCCCATAGTTAGTAAATGTCTGAAGGCAAATTTGAACTCAGGATGAAGAACTTAATCCATTTTGCCAACTAGCTGCTTGCATACATCCACAGGGGTACAGTAAATTGAGGGTTGTAAAGGTCGTCAGGAAGACCCAAGTTCAAATCTTGCTTCAGACACTTCTGAGCTGTATGATTCTGAGCAAGTCACTTAATCACTGCTACCTCAATTTCTCCATCTGTAAATTGTGGATAATAACCTTTCTTATAAGGTTTTTGTGAGGATGAAATGAGATAGCATATATAAAGCACTAAGTGAATATAATTTTATTTTATAATTTATAACATATATAATATAGAAATAATAACATAAATAAAATAATATAAAATTTAGAATTACATTTAAATAAAAATAAAGTAATAATAATAATTATTATTATAGATAATATCCCTAGTGGAATTCATAAGGAGAGTTGGTTCTTTTCCCCTTTAGGTTCTGGGACACTGATTTTAAATAGCTCTAACTTCCTGATTCTACAAGTCTTCTTCCCTGATTAATTTCCTCTACCGCTGGTTACTCCTTTATTGAGTACCTTTACAAAGAAGAAGTATGGGAAGAGAATTTGCATTTATATGGCAACTATTATATGTCAGACACTAAGCTAAGTGTTGTTTTTTTTTTTTACAATTATCTCACAATACCCCTGTGAGGTAAGTGCTATTATTATCTCCTTTTTTTATAATTGAAGAAACTGAGGCAAGAAAAGATTAAGTAACTTGTCTGGGGCCACACAGTGTCTGAGCTTGGATTTGAATTCAGATCTTCCTGATTCTTTATCTACTGCATCATGGTTGCCTCAAGCAGCTATCAAGGAGTAAAACAGGGGTTGTAGGCTGAGGGGTAGAAGTCAGAGAGAGGAGGAATGACTGAACATTCATTGGAATGATTGAGTTGCAAATGGTTCAAGTGAAATACTCTCCAGTGAAAGGTGATTAGAGTCCTTCCCTCCCAGGAAGTTTTATGATTTATGATTATGATCCCAGGAAGTTTGATGAGATTATCCAAGACCCAAGACTTTACCTGAAAACACGGGAAAGAGGAACTCATGCAAACCAAGGAAGGAATCTCCCCTCTTTCCTTTCAACTGTTCAAGACCTCTCAGTCTAGGGTCTGAGGTTGAGGTAGGGCAGAGTTGTGGAATGTCAAGACGGATGTGGAGATGGGGTGACATAATGAGGGAGAACCTTAGAATATAGAAAAATAAATCAATGTATGTGTGTGTGTGTGGGGGGGGGGGCTTGAGAGACATGTTTCTCCTCAACACTATGATTTCTAGTTTGTCATAGGTCAAGATCCCCCTAACTGGTGAGGCATTTCTCCATGATTATTCTGGATCAAGCCAATGGGGTTGAGTCACTTATCCTGGAAGAGGGAAAATAGAGGCCCCTAAACTCATGCCCTAATGCCTTCTGGGTGTTGTGGGGAGGTAGACTCAGGAATTCAAAGGCATCAGCTCTTCCCTTACCTAGTTGTGGGAAAAAAAGGTCTCTGCTTATGCATTTCCTGCCCACCCCAACCCCAAATCCCATCCCCACAGGCCAATCTGCCAGGTTTGAAGACCAGTTGGAGGGATTTAATTTTCCTTACCAGAGTGGGACTGGGGAGAGAGGAGGTGGGGTGAGTCACAGTCTAACTATGTTATCTATCAGAGCTATAGCTCCCAGAACTGGTCATGCCAAGGAAGGAGCTTCTTGTGGCTTGGAACTATACTGGATATATTTCTTAATCATTCAAAATATGAGCATCACAGCTGTTGACCCTGCCTTCACCCCCCCCCCAAACCCATTCAAGATCTGCCCTTGGGGCCTTCTTGGTATAAAAAAGGGGATAACTCATATGTGAAGGTTCAAAGGTAGGAAAGGGGGCGAAAGAGGGGCAGGTAATAGGGGACAAGTGTTTTCCAAAATCTAAAAACTGGGGAAGTCTAGGAAACAAAAGAATTCGATCTGGAGGAGGGAGAAGGAAACATTAGAGAGAAGGAACTAGGGCAGTGGCTAAGCAGAGGAGAAAGAATTAGATAGAAGGGCAAAAGGAAACTTAAAAGTTTCTGAGTGGAAGAGGGGCAAGACTGTCACTTGTTCAGTTGTGTCCGACTCTGGGTGACCCCTGTGACAAAGAAAACTTCCGAGAGATTGACGTCTAGGTAAGAAAATCAATTTCTTGATCAGGTTAGTAATAACTAATAAATTAATTGGTCAGTGATATCTCTCTGGGTGATCAAAGAACAATAAGTCCCCTTATGTGGACCCATAAATAGACAATTTTGGTAGTTTATTATTCAGTCTCTCTCGGACATCTCAAGAGGAAGATCTGAGTTAAAATCCAAGCTCAGACATTGTGTGGCCCCAGACAAGTTACTTAATCTTTACCTGCCTCAGACACTTACTAGTTGTATTACTCTGGGCAAGTCACTTCATCCTCTTTGCCTCAGTTTCCTCACCTGTAAAATGAGCTAGAGAAGGAAATGGTAAATCACTCCAGTATCTTGGCAAAAAAAACCCAAATGGGGTCATGAAGAGTTGGACATGACTGATCAGTGACTGAACAACAAGAAAAGTGCCAGGTCCTCTGAAATCCAAGCAAAAAGATAGTCCATGCCCTTCAAAGTTTCCGTCTGTCCGTTCGTCCTTCCTTCTTTCCTTCCTTCCTTTGAGGGAACCTAGATGACTGAGTGAATTGAGAGCCAGAGACTGGGAAGTCCTGGGTTCAAATCTAATCTTAGACATGAGACACACTATTGATTCTAAAATGGAAGGTGTATAATTAGAATTTGTTCCCCAGAACTCTAAATCCCAGCATCCCACTTTCGTTCTCACGTTACTATGTTTTGGAGATAAAGTTTGTATGTGACCCCACCTCTCTTTTTCCTGTGAACACAGCTGCGAAAACTTCTCTTTACTCAGGTTTTTTACTTTTGTTCTTTTTATTTCTTTTATTTCAAGTGATTATTAATAGATCTTACAAAATACTTTGAGTATTGGATATTATTTTAATCTTACAAAGGTAAGTTTAAAAAAAAAAAAAACCAAAACTTTACTTTCTGTCTTAAAATTGATAGTTTCATTTCCAAGGCAGAAGAGTGTGTAAGGGCTAGGCAATGGGAGTTAAGTGACTTGCTCAGAGCCACACAGGTAGGAAGTATCTGAGACCAGATTTGAACCCAGGTCCTCCTCATTGCAGGCCTAGAGCTCTATCCACTGTGCTACCTATAACTTAGATAGCTTTCTAAAACTGTTAGATGCAGAGAAGGTACCAAGCCACACTGGTATAGGGCAGTGGTCTATAAACCATAGCATCTGTACAGCCTGTGAAATAAGAATGATTTTGCATTTTAAAATTAAATTAAATTTAAATTTAAATTCAATTTAAAATTCAAGTTTTGTTGCACATGAAAATGAAAAGGCCATTTTAAGCTCACAGGATTATACAAAAATGGGTGGCAGCCTGGTTGTACTGTAGGATTTGTCCTTTGAGCCATAAGATTTAATCTTCGTATTGTAGTTTGCTAATTTTTGGTATAGCGAGTTCCCTTACTAGGGGAATAAGAAATTCAGTCCCTATCCCATCCATCAAATTTCTTCAGTTTTTACACCAGACATTGTGTTGTAGAGGACTTCTCTTTCCTATACTCCTTTGCAATGCCCATCCCTCCCATCATCATATGCACTTATTCATTCCACTATGGCCTATTATTCAAGCTAGGCCCCCTTCTTCAAGCTTTATAGTAATAGTAATAACTGATCCATACTGCACTGATACATCAGACACTAGCTGTGTGACCCTAGACAGGTCACTTTTAATGAACCCTGTTTCCTCAGTTTCCTCACCTGTAGAATGAGCTGGAGAAGGAAATGGAAAATCATTCCAGTATCTTGGCAAGAAAACTCCAAATGGGGTCACAAAGAGTTGGATGGGACTAAAAAATAAATGAATATTATTAAAAATAGCACCTTAAAGCTTGTAAAGGCCGCAACATTATTTTTTGTCTCTTACAACCCTCTGATAAGGTACTAGAGGTATTGTTATTCTCATTTTTAGAGATGAGAAAACCAAGGCTCACAGAGGTTAAATATTCATGGTTCATGGCCACACAGCTAAAAGTAGGATTTGAATTCTGATCTTCCTGGTGCTCATTCAGCAGTGTATCCCCTCTGCCTCTCTGTTGGATACACCATAATTCATAACAGTCAAGGCAGGGGCCTCAGTTCTACCCCCCAAGAGGGGAATTATTTTCATTTATGTCCTGGCCTGGAAGGAGTAGACCAGGGCCTCTGAGAGAAAGAGAAATGGCAATTTCATTGTGGGGAAAGTAAAAAAAAACACAAAAAAAACCCCAGAAGCACCTGGCTTTTATCAGCCAAGCTTTCAGTCCCTGGAAGGGGGGGGGGGAGAGGAGAGGAGGAGGGGGGAGACACGGGGAGAAAGAGAGAGGGGGGAGAGAGGGGGATGGAGAGGGGGGGAGAGAGAGACAGACAGGGAGAGGGGGGGAGAGAGACACGGGGAGAAAGAGAGGGAGAGAGAGACAGACGGAGGGAGAGAGGGAGAGAGAGACAGACGGAGGGAGAGAGGGAGAGAGAGACAGACGGAGGGAGAGAGAGACAGACGGAGGGAGAGAGGGAGAGAGAGACAGACGGAGGGAGAGAGGGAGAGAGAGACAGACGGAGGGAGAGAGGGAGAGAGAGACAGACGGAGGGAGAGAGGGAGAGAGAGACAGACGGAGGGAGAGAGGGAGAGAGAGACAGACGGAGGGAGAGAGGGAGAGAGAGAGACAGACAGGGAGAGAGGGAGAGAGAGACAGAGAGAGAGAGAATGAGGGAGAGGGAGAGGGGGAGAAAGAGAGAGAGAGAAGAAAAGGGGGAGAGAGAGGGAGAAAAGGAGAGAGAGAGAGAGAAGAAAAGGGGGAGAGAGAGGGAGAAAAGGAGAGAGAGAGAGAGAAGAAAAGGGGGAGAGAGAGGGAGAAAAGGAGAGAGAGAGAGAGAGAGACAGAGAGAGAGAGAGAGAGAGAGAGAGAGAGAGAGAGAGAGAGAGAGAGAGAGAGAGAGACAAAGAGAGAGGGAGAAAAGGAGAGAGAGACAGAGAGACAGAGATGGGAAAGGGAGAGAGACAGTGTGAAGGGGTTGAGGCCACTGTGGTTTCTTCCACTTGGAAAAGGTGAAATGAGGCAAATTCTTCCCCAGCCCCTGGGCATGTTCTTTGTCGAGAAGGGATTATGTGGGTGTCTGGGAGTGGGGGTAGAGGAGGGAATGAGTTGCTGAAGCAAAGACTTCATCTTCCTGTGTGTGAGAGGGGTTGGCTCTGTGTTTACTTCTGCTGCTAGATTCCGGGATCTTCCCTCAAGAGTAAAGAGAGAGAGTCTCTTTCAGAAAAGTGGCTGCAGGATGGCTGTAAAGGTCATAGCTCCAGGTCAGTGATTCTCCCCAGATGAACTAATTGGAGAGTCTGAGAGAGGAGGAGTTGGGAAGAAGGGGTCAAGGATACTTCTTTCCTCTCTGCCCTCCTGTGACCCATCTCTTTCCCTTCACAGAAGGGGGAAATGGTGTTAAATACTTTCCATATTTTGATTCAGATCTTTGTTATTCATAAATCATCAGGGTTTGTTGGTTCTTTTTAGAAAAAAAAATCGTTACCTTTTCTTAATAGCAACTCTAAGACAGAAGGGCAAAACCCCCCCCCCCCCCCAATCAGGTTCACACAGCTAGGAAGTGTCTGAGGTCAAATTTGAACCCAGCATAAATCCTTGTTTATATTTTTTCCCCCTGTACTTTCTAGTACTATGAAATGAGCATTGGACTTGTTATTTATTTTTTTAAAACCCTCACCTTCTCTCTTAGAATCAATACTGTATATTGGTTCCAAGGCAGAAGAGTGGTAAAGGCTAGGCAATGGGGGTGAAGTGACTTGTCCAGGGTCACACAGCTAGGAAGTATCTGAGATCAAACTTGAACCCAGGACCTCCCATCTTTGGATCTGGCTCTCAATCCACTGAGCCACCTAGCTGCCCTGTGAGCACTGGATTTAGGCAGAAGATTTGGATTGAAATCCTGATTTTGCTACTTGCTACAGGTGTGGCCTTGGACAAGTCACTTGATCTCTGTGAACCTCCGCTTCATCATCTGTAAAATAAGGGAATTGAACCAAATAACCTCCAGGTCTAGGATCCTAGTACCACAATATTGTAAGGATTAAGGGCTTCCGTGTCAGGTCAATAGCCAATGGATCCATAACACATAGGGCACCAACAATGCACAGAACCTGTCTTTTGGTTTACTCTCCTGACATCCCAAAAGGTTTCTTTTGAGGGAACGGAAGCATCCCGTCAGGTTGCTGGACATGTCACCGGGCATCCTTATGACTCCGGGCTGGAGGAGGCAGCAGGACACCACTGCTCCCAGCTCTTAGCCAGGGCTCTTCTCTCAGCTGGGTAAGTTTCCTTTTCTTTTCCTTTGACTTTATTTCACTGTTGGAGAGAACAGTAAGTCACTGAACCCAGGCTAGGAGCCACACCTTCCTCCCCGCCTTCCTCAGGGATGGACCCCCTCCTGCGTGGGGAATGGAGCCAAGACTTGAAAAAAACTGCCTGGAGAACATAGAAAAGCAATGGGAGGAGAGGCGGCCAACGGGTGGAGTAACATCTGGAAGAGAACTCACGAGAGCCCCGGAGAAAGGCTCTGCATCTCGGAAATCAGCAGATCAATTCGAATGACCATTGTGGTTGGCTGTAGTCCTATGGGTTAGCCTGCAGCTCCCTCTGCTGGTCATAGCCTTCCACTGCAGGAAATGGATGCAAGAACAATATGGTAGACTCATAATTGTTATTTTAAAGCTATTGTCTGAAAGGGTTCATAATCTCTCTTCGTGAGTAAACCCTTTTGGCAGCCTTGTGAAGGCTATGGACCCCTTCTCAGAGGAATACTTGTTGTTTAGTTCTTTCAGTCACATCAGACTCTTAGAGACCCCATTTGGGAATTTCATGGCAAAAGACACTGGAGTGGTTTGCCATTTGCTTCTTTTTTAAAGCTATTATTCCTGCTTTGTTTTTTCCAAGATTACATATCAATAGTTTCCCCCTTTTTTATTTAGAATATTTTTCAATGGTTACCTGATTCATGATCCCCTCCTTTTCCCTCCCTCCTCCCAACAAGCAGTTCCACTGGGTTATACATTTATCAGTCAATACAGTTTTCAATAATTGTTTTCTGAAATTTTGCTATGTTCTTTCCACCCTTTCCCCCTCCCCAAGAAGGCAAGTTGTACAGGTATTGTCACACAATACATATTTCCATATTCTTCATGCTGTGAAACAGGACACATATTACTTACACTAGAGAAAAATTCATGGAGGAAATAATGTGAAGTCTGGTATGTGCCAATATTGTACAGTGAACAACTGTGAAAGACTTAGTTACTCTGAGCAATACAATGATCCCATACAGTTCTATGGAACTTGTGACAAAGGATACTCTCCACCTCCAGAGGAAGAACTGTGGGAGTCAGAATGCAGATCAAAGCATGTGATTTTTCACTTTAGATTATTTGGGGTTTTGTTTTATATGAATATTTTTTATGCCAATGACCAGTATGAAAGGAATTTTTGATGAAAAAGGATATCCACGGCCACAGAAGAAACAGATGGAGTCTAAATGTAGATTGAGGCATTCTATTCTTTTATTTTTACTTAATCTTAAAAGATATTTTATTTTTCCAGTTACATATAAGATCAACTTTCTTTTTGCTTTATTAGAATTTTTAATTTTAATAACATTTCCATATAAGTTTTCCAAAGTTATATGATTCATATTGTCTCCCTCTCTTCTTCCCTACCCACTCCTGGAGTTGACAAGCCATTCAATCTGAGTTATACAGGTATTATAAGATCAACTTTCAACATACATTTCCAACATTATAAGATCCAAATTGTGGACTCCTTTCTCTCCCCACTTCAGGAGTTGGTAAGCAATTTGATCTGGGTTATACATGTATTGTCATGCAAAACATATTTTCCATATTGATGAACTGAGTCTCAAAGGAAGAAAAGAAAGTCAGAAGGCTGAGGAAGAGGGAAAACATTCCAGGTTTTGGTGGGGAACAACTGTTAAAAAGATATGGAGTTGGGGCAGCTAGATAGCATAGTAGACAGAGTTTCAGACCTGGTGTCAGGAGGACCTGGGTTCAAATCTGCCTTTAGTAGTAGTAGTAGTAGTAGTCTCTCAGTAACCGAGGATGACTATTGTCTTTGTGTGTTTTTGTGCACAAAGACACGTGTGCATGAAGATTTAAGTGGAAGAGTTGATGCACAGAGACAGTCCCACTCTCTCGGCGTTGGAAGCCTGGGTCCACTGGCACGAAGTCGTTACACCTGGAGACTTCCTCAGCTGCGTTGGATGACCGTGTTGTCTTTTGTGCTCCAACACGCCCTAAGCATTCCACGTGCCTTGCTGCGTCGCCATCTCAGCTGTTGAACCTTCTTATTGGTTTCTTCCATCTGTTCAGCCGAAGCTGAACTTTAGATAGTTTAGATAGTTTCTAACTATGTGACCCAGGGGCAAATCCCCTTAATCTTGTTGCCTAGCCCTTGCCCATCTGTCTTAAGAGTTGATACTATGACAAAAGGTAAAGGTTAAAAAAAGTGACCTATGCACTGAGGAATAGCGATCACTAGGATGTTACTGGATCATAAAATGCATTGAGAGGGAAAAGAAGATTGGAGTGACAGGGTGGGCCAGATTGTGAGGGTCATTGGATTTGGGGTCAAAAGTCTGGAATTGAATAGTATGTACTGCTTGTGTGATCTTGGGCAAATCACTTGATCTCTCTGTAAGATATATTAGGTCAGATGAGATGGCCTCAAAGGTCCCTTTCAGTTCTTTTTTTTTTTTTTTTAAATATATTTTATTTGGTCATTTCCAAGCATTATTCGTTAAAGACATAGATCATTTTCTTTTCCTCCCCCCCCCCAACCCCCCATAGCCGACGCGTAAGTCCACTGGGCATTAGATGTTTTCTTGATTTGAACCCATTGCTTTGTTGATAGTATTTGCATTAGAGTGTTCATTTAGAGTCTATCCTCTGTCATGTCCCCTCAATCTTTGTATTCAGGCAGTTGCTTTTTCTCGGTGTTTCCACTCCCATAGTTTATCCTTTGCTTATGAATGGTGTTTTTTTCTCCTGGGTCCCTGCAAGTTGTTCAGGGACATTACACCACCACTAATGGAGAAGTCCGTTACGTTCGATGATACCACAGTGTGTTTGTCTCTGTGTACAATGTTCTCCTGGTTCTGCTCCTCTCGCTCTGCATCACTTCCTGGAGGTTGTTCCAGTCTCCATGGAACTTCTCCACTTTATTATTCCTTTTAGCACAATAGTACTCCATCACCAACATATACCACAGTTTGTTCAGCCATTCCCCAATTGATGGGCATCCCCTCATTTTCCAGTTTTGGGCCACCACAAAGAGCGCAGCTATGAATATTTTTGTACAAGTCTTTGTGTCCATTATCTCTTTGGGGTACAGACCCAGCAGTGCTATGGCTGGGTCAAAGGGTAGATATTCTTTTGTCGCCCTTTGGGCATAGTTGCAAATTGCCCTCCAGAATGGTTGGATCAGTTCACAGCTCCACCAGCAATGAATTAATGTCCCTACTTTGCCACATCCCCTCCAGCATTCATTACTTTCCTTTGCTGTTATGTTAGCCAATCTGCTAGGTGTGAGGTGATACCTCAGAGTTGTTTTGATTTGCATCTCTCTGATTATAAGAGATGTAGAACACTTCTTCATGTGCTTGTTAATAGTTTTGATTTCTTTATCTGAGAACTGCCTATCCATTTCCCTTGCCCATTTATCAATTGGAGAATGGCTTGATTTTGTGTACAATTGATTTAGCTCTTTATAAATATGAGTAATTAAACCTTTGTCAGAGGTTTCTATGAAGATTTTTTCCCAATTTGTTGTTTCCCTTCTGATTTTAGTTATATTGGTTTTGTTTGTACAAAAGCTTTTTAGTTTGATGTAGTCAAAATTATTTATTTTACATTTTGTGATTCTTTCTATATCTTGCTTGGTTTTAAAGCCTTTCCCCTCCCAAAGGTCTGACATGTATACTATTCTGTGTTTACCCAATTTACTTATGGTTTCCTTCTTTATGTTTAAGTCACTCACCCATTTTGAATTTATCTTGGTGTAGGGTGTGAGGTGTTGATCTATTCCTAGTCTCTCCCACACTGTCTTCCAATTTTCCCAGCAGTTTTTATGAAATAGTGGATTTTTGTCCCAAAAGCTGGGATCTTTGGGTTTATCGTATACTGTCTTGCTGAGGTCGCTTTCCCCCAGTCTATTCCACTGATCTTCCTTTCTATTTCTTAGCCAGTACCAAATTGTTTTGATGACTGCTGCTTTGTAATATAGTTTTAGGTCAGGGACTGCAAGGCCCCCATCATATGTGTTTTTTTTCATTATTTCCCTGGATATCCTTGATCTTTTGTTCTTCCAAATGAACTTTGTTATGGTTTTTTCTAAATCAGTGAAGAAGTATTTTGGTAGTTCAATGGGTATGGCACTAAATAGATAAATAAGTTTGGGTAGGATGGTCATTTTTATTATATTGGCTCGTCCTATCCATGAGCAGTTAATGTTTTTCCATTTGTTCAAGTCTAGTTTTAGTTGTGTGGCGAGTGTTTTGTAGTTGTGTTCATATAGTTCCTGTGTTTGTCTTGGGAGGTAGATTCCTAGGTATTTTATTTTGTCTAAGGTGATTTTGAATGGGATTTCTCTTTCTAGTTCTTGCTGCTGAGCTGTGTTGGAGATATATAGAAAAGCTGATGATTTATGTGGGTTTATTTTGTATCCTGCAACTTTGCTAAAGTTGTTGATTATTTCAATTAGCTTTTTGGTTGAATCTCTAGGATTCTTTAAGTAGACCATCATGTCATCCGCAAAGAGTGATAACTTGGTCTCCTCCTTGCCTATTTTGATGCCTTCAATTCCTTTATCTTCTCTAATTGCTACTGCTAGTGTTTCTAGTACAATGTCAAATAGTAGAGGTGATAATGGGCATCCTTGTTTCACTCCTGATCTTATTGGGAATGCATCTAGTTTATCCCCATTGCAGATGATATTAGCTGTTGGTTTTAGATATATACTGTTTATTATTTTTAGGAATGACCCTTCTATTCCTATGCTTTCTAGTGTTTTTAATAGGAATGGGTGTTGTATTTTATCAAAGGCTTTTTCTGCATCTATTGAAATAATCATGTGATTCTTGCTAGTTTGCTTGTTGATGTGGTCAATTATGTGGATGGTTTTCCTAATGTTGAACCAGCCCTGCATCCCTGGTATGAATCCTACTTGATCATGGTGAATGATCCTTCTGATCACTTGCTGGAGTCTTTTTGCTAGTATCCTATTTAAGATTTTTGCATCTATATTCATTAGGGAGATTGGCCTATAGTTTTCTTTCTCTGTTTTTGACCTGCCTGGTTTTGGAATCAGTACCATGTTTGTGTCGTAAAAGGAGTTTGGTAGAACTCCCTCTTTGCTTATTATGTCAAATAGTTTGTATAGTATTGGGATTAACTGTTCTCTGAATGTTTGATAGAATTCACAGGTGAATCCATCAGGCCCTGGGGACTTTTTCTTAGGAAGTTCTTTGATGGCTTGTTGGATTTCAATTTCTGATATGGGATTATTTAGGAATTCTATTTCCTCTTCTGTTAGTCTAGGCAGTTTGTATTTTTGTATATATTCATCCATTTCTCCTAAATTGGTGTATTTATTGCCATATAATTGGGCAAAGTAATTTCTAATGATTGCCTTAATTTCCTCCTCATTGGAGGTGCTGTCCCCCTTTTCATCTTTAATGCTGTGAATTTGCTTTTCTTCCTTCCTTTTTTTAACTAGATTGACCAGTACCTTGTCTATTTTGTTTGTTTTTTCAAAGTACCAGCTTCTTGTCTCATTTATTAAATCAATAGTTCTATCACTTTCGATTTTATTAATTTCTCCCTTAATTTTTAGGATTTCTAATTTGGTTTTCTGCTGGGGGTTTTTAATTTGATCGCTTTCCAGTTTTTTCATTTGCATTTCCAATTGATTGATCTCTGCTCTCCCTTGTTTGTTAATATAAGCATTCAGGGATATGAATTTACCTCTGATTACCGCTTTGGCTGCATCCCAAAAGGTTTGGAAGGATGTTTCGCCATTGTCATTTTCCTCGATGAAATTATTAATTGTTTCTATGATTTCTTCTTTAACTAAACGGTTTTGGAGTATCATATTGTTTAATTTCCAATTGGTTTTAGATTTGGTTTTCCATGTACCATTACTAATCATTATTTTTATTGCCTTGTGATCTGAGAAGGCTGCATTCATTATTTCTGCTTTTCTGCATTTGTGTGCTATGTTTCTGTGACCTAATGTATGGTCAATTTTTGTGAATGTGCCATGTGGTGCTGAGAAGAAGGTGTATTCCTTTTTATCCCTATTTATTTTTCTCCATATGTCTATTAATTCTAATTTTTCTAAGATTTCATTCACTTCTTTTACCTCTTTCTTATTTATTTTTTGATTTGATTTATCTAAATTTGATAATGGTTGGTTTAAGTCTCCCACTAGTATGGTTTTATTGTCTATTTCTTCCTTCAATTCTCCTAGTTTCTCCATTAGAAATTTGGGTGCTATATTATTTGGTGCATACATATTGATTAATGATATTTCCTCATTGTCTATAGTCCCTTTTAACAAAATATAATTACCTTCCCTATCCCTTTTGATCAGGTCTATTTTTGCATTGGCTTTATCAGA
Organism: Monodelphis domestica; assembly: GCF_027887165.1. Taxonomy (NCBI): domain Eukaryota; kingdom Metazoa; phylum Chordata; class Mammalia; order Didelphimorphia; family Didelphidae; genus Monodelphis; species Monodelphis domestica. The sequence continues at coordinate 203,944,050 of NC_077228.1, forward strand.
TATCATGATTACCACTCCTGCCTTCTTTCTATCAGTTGAAGCCCAGAAGGTCTTACTCCATCCTTTAATTCTGACCTTGTGGGTGTCAACCCGCCTCATGTGTGTTTCTTGAAGACAACATATGGTAGGGTTTTGGATTCTAATCCATTCTGCTATTCGTCTACGTTTTATGGGTGAGTTCATCCCATTCACGTTCAAAGTTATGATTGTCATTTGTGGACTCCCTGGCATTTTGATTGCCTTCCCTAATTCTAACCTTTTCTTCTTCGGCTCTACCTTTTAGTCCAGTGATTTACTTTGAAACAGTCCCCCTTGTCCCCTCCCTTGATGTTTCCCTTTTTAGTCCCTCCCTTTTTGTTCCCTCCCCCTCCCCCCTCTCTTACCCTCCCTTTTTGTTCTCCCTCTCCCCCTCCCCCCCTTGGTTTTCCCTTCTCCTTACCCTTGTTGGGTAAGATAGAATTCAAGATCCCAATGGATCTGGAGGTTTTTCCCTCTCAGAGCTGATTTCCCTGAGATTGAGGTTTAAGTAACCCCCCCCCCCCTCTCTTCCTCTCCTTCTTATAGGAGTTTTCTTCCCCTCCCCTTCCCATGTGAATCTTTGTGTGAGAATGATTATTCTATTTGGTCTTTCTTTACCCCCTATTTATACATTACATTTTCCCCACATGTTAGTATACATAGGTTGATACAAATGTAGTCCTTATAGAAGAGAGTTTGAGTAAAAGAAGAAGATAACATTTTCCCCTTTCCTTAATATTTACCTTTTCAGGTATTCCTTGCTCTTTGATTTTCGGTATCAAACTTTCCACAGAGCTCTGGTCTTTTCTTTGCAAAAAGTTGGAAGTCTTCTATTTTGTTGAATGCCCATACTTTCCCTTGGAAGTATATAGTCAGTTTTGCTGGGTAGCTGATTCTTGGTTGGAGACCCAGCTCTCTTGCCTTTCTGAAGATCATGTTCCATGCCTTACGATCATTCAGAGTAGAACTTGCAAGGTCTTGTGTGACCCTGATTGGCATTCCTTTATATCTAAATTGTCTTTTTCTGGCTTCCTGTAGGATTTTTTCTTTTGTTTGATAGCTTTGGAATTTGGCAATTACATTCCTGGGAGTTGTCTTTTGGGGGTTTAGTGTAGAAGGTGTTCTGTGAGCTCTGTCAGTGGCTGTATTGCCCCCTTGTTCTAGAATCTCTGGGCAATTTTCTTTGATTATATCTTGTATCACCATGTCCAGTTTGGTGTTTATTTCTGGCTTATCTGGGAGTCCAATTATTCTTAAATTATCCCTTCTCCCCCTATTTTCCAGATCTATCACCTTGTCGGTGAGATATTTTATGTTCTCTTCTAATTTCTTGGTATTTTGGCTTTGCTTTATTGATTCTTGCTCTTTTACACGATCGTTGTCTTCCAGCTGCCTGATTCTGGCCTTTAAAGCCTGGTTTTCTTTTACAGTTTGGTCAAACTGGTTTTGTAGATGCGTGAATTTCTTTTGCATTATTTCCAACTTTTCCTCCCAGAAGGCTTCCATCTTTTTGGTCATTTCTGATTCAAATTCTTCATAGGTTTGTGGAGAGTTTCCATTTCCTTTGGAAGGTTTTGGAGCATTTTCTTTTATATTATCTTCTGTCTGCTCTGTATTTTGTATTTTGGCTCCATAGAATGTGTCCAAAGTCGCCCCTTTCTTCTTATTTTTCTTGGTATTTTGGGGCTTCTGTGGTTCTGTGGAGTTTGTCATCTCTGAATGTGGAGGATTAGCTTTTCTTGTCTCTTTCTGGTGTTCAGAGGCAGTCCTGGGCAGATAGTTCTATGGGCTTTCCCTGGGTTAAACTGAATATGCCTCACTGGAACTGGAATGGAAGGGTCGGACCACGTGGCCACACTCTCCCCCCGGCTCGCTTTCCGGAAGTTGCCTTCAGAATCGCTGGCCGTGAGGCTGTTTCGCAGGCCTGCGGGGGGATGGGCTGCCGCTTCCCCAAGCTCCGAGAGCACAGACTTTCACTGAGACTTGGATAGCAGGATCCAGCCTGTGAGGCTGTCTTGCCCGCCCTGAGGGTTGCTGTTGTTTTGACCAGCTCTCTGCAGCGGAAGCCCCAGGCAGTAACTTTCACCGGGACTGTAGAAGGCCCTGAGGGTTGTTGTTTCCGAGGACCCTGCTCTCTGAGCCGGCCGGGCTGCGGCTTCCGGGAGTCTTGGACTCTGCGCTCCTACCCCTGAGGTCCGAGTGATCTCGGGTTCTGGCTTTTAAGGGGAGCCGTACCTTTTGAACCGGGTCCAGGTCCAGGAGGAGGGTTCCCAGGGTCTGTGCTGTTGATCGTTTTGAATTTCGGCGCCTTAGGAGCTTATCGTTTGAGATTGGTCGGGAAGGGTTTTCCGGAGATCTGAGCTTTAGCTTTCTCTAAGCCGCCATCTTAACCGGAAGTCCCTTTCAGTTCTAAATCTTAGATTTAGAGTCTGGAGACTTAGGTTCCAGCACCATCTCTGCCCCATAGTATTTAATTTAACTTTGTTGTTGAGTCATTTCAATTATGTCCAACTCTTCTGACTCCATTTGGGGTTTTCTTGGCAAAGATACTGGACTGGTTTGTCATTTCCTTTTCCAGTTCATTTTTTACAGATGAGGAAACTGAGGCCCAGGGTCACAACTGAAAAGTGTATGAGACAGGATTTGAACTTAGATCTTCCTGACTTCAGGACTGGCACTGGAACCCCTGCACCACCTAGAAGTAACTCTAGGCAAGTCATTTAAAGATCTCTGAGCTTTAGTTTCCTTATCTGTAAAAATGTGGATAATTATACTTGTATCACCTCTTATGTCACAGGATTGAATGAAATAACATCTACAGAGTGATTTATAACTAAAAATAATAAATAACATTTACAGATCCTAACGAAGATTGCACATTTCTATGACTTAGTAGATAAGACTTCAAGAGTTGCTATGCCCAAAGTGATACAATCATTGTTTGACTGATCCCAGGGCAACAAGTATCACTGGCCCTATACCTAAAGCATCTTCAGCTTGCTAAGACCTACCAGCCCTTGAACTCTGTTGGCATAGATTTTCAGAACACATGGTTATTTCTATATGTAGGGCATCACAAAAGGAAGACATTAGTGAAAGCAAATGCAGGGTATTATTTTTGTATTAAGTCATTTGGGATCTCATAGCCAATTCTATGGCAAGAATTCTACCTCTATGTACCTCTAGGTACCTTCTTGGACATTCGGACAGCTTCAGACTTTCTTGGACAGCTTTGGACTTTGGAATGATCAACTAGGACATATCTAGTTGCAGAAACCCAGAGAAGTGTTTTTTCTAGGTCGGTCAAACCCAATGAAACACAAAGGAGCTAGAGAGCTTGGAGGTCGAGAAGCAAGGGATTTGGGACAAAAGTAACTGTTCAACTGAAACATTGTGGGACCATCAAATGTAATAGACTTTGTTACTAACAACAATGCAGTAATCCAGTACAGTTCTGAGGAACTTATGAAAAGAATGCTATCTACCCCTACAGAAAGAACCACTGGAGTAGAAATGCAGAAGGAAATGTGATTTATCACTCGTTTATCTCGGTGTATGATTTGGGGCTTTGGTTTTAAAAGATTATTTTTGTAATAGAGTAAACAATATGGAAATAGGTTTTGAGTGGTAATGCATGTAAAACCCAGGGGAACTGCTTGTCAGCTATAGGAGGGAGAGAATATGAATCATGTAACCTTGGAAAATTTATGTGTAGATTTGTTATCGGAATAAAATAAAGATAAAATTTTTTAAAAGTAACTGTTCAAGGAATAGCTTGTATGACCCTGGGCAAGGAGGGACAGTGGTCTGAACATGTCACACATACCCACACCACTCCGTTCAGTTGGTGCTAGAGCCTCTTGGGAGAGAGATGAGGTAGTTCCAGTACTTTTGGGAAGAGATCACATGGAGAGAGAAAAGCAACAGACACTTGAGAGGAACCTGGCGCATAATAAGTCATGGATTTCAAGCTTTCTTCCCTGGTAACTGCTAGATTAGACTTCCTTGGGTGAGATTGCACCTTCTTACCTGATTTGAGTTGAGATATCTTACTCTCTAACTGAAAAACTCATTCACTCTTGTGAACTTTTCTAGTTTCTTTTTGGTATTTTGTTTGAATAAAAGAGTTTATTTACTATTTGTGATGGTTTTTTGTGTAACCAATATTTGAAGGATAGGAAAGAGCGAAGCTGATGAGTCTAAACTAAGGGCTACTCATTCCCTTAAGAGTGACCAGGGAAGTTCTTTCCTTCTAAAATTTTAAATATTGTATTCTTAGATCAGAGATATTTGAAGGGGCAGATAGATATAATTCTAACCCCACATCCCTCTCAGAAACTAGAGAAAAGACATCTGACTTTGTGGGGCTCTTGGGTCTGACTTTCTCCTTTCCCTCCTACTGCTGTGGATAGTTGTCAGTACAGATACTTTTGTTGGTTCTTTTTCTCTCTGAAGAGATATTCCAGGTCTCAAATCATATCTAGCCATAATGCTAAACATTTTCTATACATTCAGATAATCCATGTGGATGTGCATATTTATTCTTATAAATATTTGCTCCTATGACCTATCTTTAATTAAAGTATAAGCTTCATGAAAGGAAGGATTGTAATGGAAGTGAGTCTAATAGGGGAGACAAGAAGTATAGAAATCAGTCTAATACAAGATAGATTTTAAAGTTCAATGAGGACCATACTTATTATTAACAACAATTTTTGTTAAGTTCCCACAACATGCAGGGCACTGAGCAAAAGTGAATTTTCCCACAGTCACCCAACCAAATGGGACCCAAGGTATCTGGACCTTCCAAATTCACAGGTCATCCTGGCAACATCCATCTGGGAATTTACCAGGAAAGGAAGAGCATACAAAGGAAGGAAGGCAACCAGTATTCCAATGACAACTCTTAGAGTTGAAGTCTCCATGTTTTCCATGTGGGGAAAGTCATGATAGCACCTGTTCTTCCCTAGTCTTCACTGGAGTCACATGATACCACCTACAGCATCTCAATCAAAAGGAATCTAGATTGGAGCAGCTGGGTGGCTCAGTGGATTGGGGAGGTCCTGGGTTTGAATTTGGCTTCAGACACTTAGCTGTGTGACCCTGGGCAAGTCACTTAATCCCCATTGTCTAGCCCTTACTGCTCTTCAGTTTTGGAACCAATATGCAGAATTTATTCTAAGACAGAGGTAAGGTGTTGGATTTTTTTAAAGGAAGCTAGATGGAAAATGTCTCTCCTCTTGACTGTCATAGTAATCCACAGCCCTGCCAGTGGGAGGGTATTAGTAGTACTATTGGGAGGGAGGCGTCCAAATGAACAAGGGTTAGCATATTGTACAAAAATGCAAATTCTACTCCAAATGAGGATTTACTGTTCCTTGGAGTCCCCAAAAGTTTCTAGGGGAGCTCTTGGAATATTTTCCTAGGGATGGTCCCTGTTGACCAATTCACACACACTACTACTTTTTGAACTTGGGGAATATAAACTAAGACTCTCGGTTTTTGCTCCCCAAATCTGGTTGGGATAACAGGACATGCACATAAAAAGAGAACACCTCCTACTTTCCATCATCTCCAATTTAATTCCTTCCAATCCTTCAAGGTTCTGTCCTATATGAAGACTTCCTTGACTCTAAACGTCAAATGATCTATTCCTTGCCTATACTCTCTTGGCATTTTGTGTCTCTTATGCTCTCACGTTCTGTCTTATATCACACCAGTTTCTATTTTTGTGTTGTTATTCAGTCATTTTCTTGGCAAAGATACTGGAGTGGTTTGCCATTTCCTTCTCTCATTTTACAAATGAGGAAACTGAAGCAGACAGGGTTAAGTGACTTGCCCAGAGTTATACAGCTTGTAAGTGTCTGAGGTCACATTTGAGAAAATGAGGATTCCTGAAAAAGAGTTTATGATTTGGGGATATAGAAGTAATGGAAATGGGTACTTTGGGCAGTATACACCATCATTCTGGGCTAATGCGATCTCTCTGTGTGGGAGAGGCTGAAGAACCCACTTCTTGGTGAATCCAGGATGACATGGAATGGAAGTACTTTGGTGACAGTAGAATATTCATATTCACTGGTCTGTATCTGGTTCGAGTCTGCTAAGCACATGGTTAGGACGGGTCTTTAAAAAAATTTAATAAATTTCCATATGAGTGTTCTGATGCTATATAGTCTAGATTGGATCCCTCCCGTCTTCCTTCCCCATTCCTAGAGTGGACAGGCAATTCCATCTGGGTTATACATGTATTATCTCACAAACCATGTTTCCATCTTATTCATTTTTGTAAGTGAATAATCTTATAAAACCAAAACCCTAAAACACAAACCCAAATAAACAAGTGATAAATCATACATTTCCATCTGCATTCTTTCTCTGGAGGGGAATAGCATTCTTTGTCATAAGTCCCTCGGAGAGACTGATGACTTTGTGCAACTCTGTCTCACTTAAATTCAATTCACAAGTAAGTCAAGATATCACCCATGATGCCAATCACAACAATAACAACTCCTTGACTGATGACAGCTGGTGAGAGACAGTGCTATAATGGGGGGAAACCTTGGGACCTCCTCCCTGTTCTGGACATGTGGTGCTGAGAAACAAGCCTCTGTGTTTGTTCTTTTCTGATCTAGATGAAGAGAGCAGAAACCCCAAACCAGGAGATGTTCACAATACTGCATTGTATGCTTACGTATCAGTAATACTCATTCCCTAAATATGGTGTAGAGAGAAGAGAATGCTAGGCTTGGAATCAGGAAGACCAGAGTTCAGATCTCAGACACTTCCCAGCAGTATGACCTGGGCAAGCTACTTAACCCCTGCCTGCCTCAGTTTACTCACCTGTAAAATGGGGATGATAATAATAGCACCTACCTCCAAGATTTGTTGTGAGGATCAAATGAAATAATATTTGTAAAAAGAGCTCAGTTTCTGGCACAAAGTTGGTGCTTAATAAATGTTTGTTCCCTTCTCCCTTCCCTCCTATTCCCCCATGCATGATCCCTTTACTTATTTACTCTTCCATGGAAAGAATGTATATCTGTAGGAGTGTTAATGGGAGGTGGGAGGGAGGGAAGAAAATATTCCATAACTACTTTTCTTATTATACTATTTCATTATCCTTTTGTTTTGAACCAGTTGTTTTTGCTGACTAGTAAAAACAAATAAATTTGTAGAGGCTCCAGGGCTATGAGGTTATGAGTGGATTTGGACCTCTAGAGACAGTATCTTGAAACTGGAATCACTTTTTCTCAGGTTACCATATGCTATAGAGGCAATTACTCTGCCTTCCTAGTCCCATAAAATTCACTCTTCTTATGTACTGTGCCACAATTTTATATTCATTCTGTTACTTGCCTTTCCTCCTATGTGTTGTACATATCTTTAAAATTCTAATTTGATTTGGCAAATTTTCTATGTATGCATGACAGACTCTTCAATCAACTTTCTATTTTTATTCCTCATAGAATCACATACTTTTGTGTCTTCAAAATTTCATCCCTATGAATTTCTCTTCTTTCCTGGGCTGGCTTACTCTATAGAATTTCAGTTCCATCAGCTCCTTTACCTATACTTCCTTTGAACTCTGAAATTTACTCTCCAAAAACCTACAGTGCATTTCAGACTAGGCCTGACTTTTTTCTCCATTATGGGTGCTAGTCACTTCCTTTCAAGGATTCCATTATTGTTATCCCAGCAGCCAGGTCCTCTCAATCAGTGAGAATCAGATTCTTAATAAACCTTCTAGTTACTACTTCTAGATTTTGAAGGATGAAATCATTTGAAAAAAATTTTAATTATATTCCTGCTTTATATTTTACTATTACTTCCATCTATTATTATTATTCTCTTCCATCCGCACTAACCCCTAACACTAATACAGTTAAGTACAATAAGTATTGCTGTTGTTCAGTCATTTTCATTCATGTCCACCTCTGTGACCCCATTTGTTTTTTTAATTTAAATTTTTAAATATTTTTCCTTGAAAACAACTGCTTGATTACATGGTTCGATGGGGATAAGATTGGGAATGTAGACTCTAAACAATCATCTTAATGCTATGGGAGGGGGATAGGAGGAGGGAAGGGAAAGAACATGATTCATGTAATTCTGGAAAAATATTCTAACTTAATTAATTAAATAAACTTAAAAAAAATAAATATTTTTTTCTTGGTTACATGATTCATTTTCTCTCCCTCCTCTCTTTCTTCCCCACTCCTGGAGCTGATAATCAATTCCACTGGGTTATATGTGTATTATCACTCAATACCTATTTTCATATTATTCACTTTTAAAATGGAGTAATCTTTTAAAACCAAAACTCAACTGGAATTTTCTTGATTAAGATCCTGTTGTGGTGTCCCATTTCCTTCTCCAGCTCATTTCATAGATGAGGAAACTGAGGCAAACAATTTAAGTGAAGTTAAATTGCCCAGGTCACACAGCTAGGAAGTGTATGTAGCCAGATTTGAACTCAGGAAGATGAGTCTTCCTGACTCCAGGCCCACCATTCTATCCACTGTGCCACCTAGCTGCCCAAGTGCAAGTATATATATATATATATTCCTTCCCTATCAATAAGTGTATGCATATATATTGAGAAAGATTCCCTTCTTATCAATAAGTGTAATCTCAACATGTTGACAATCTACTATCTCTGTCCTGAGAGAAGAAAATGCTTCTATAGCCTACATCTATCCTCTGAAATAATAACTGCATTGATCAAAGTTCTGACATCTTTTGATATACTTTCCTTTATTTTATTATGGTTACTTCCAGAAATTGTACTCCTGATTCTGTTTACTTTCCTCTGCATCAGTTCAGACTAGTATAAGATGAAATTATTAATAAGGCAAGTCAGGAAGTGATTGTATGCTCAACTTTTGCCAGAAGCAGTCTTAACAGACTTCTGGATATCTGAAATCCCCTGTCAGTACTGTATCATGCCTGAGTACTGGGCTTGTGCTGTGTTTTCCAAATTCCTCATCTATTTCTTGTTCCTGTCTACATTACCCGTAGTAGACTCCAGTGACAAAAAATTGCTTCCATTTCTACTTTACTTGATCTTCATGGTTCTTTTTAGTTCTTGGAACTTTCTCACAGGAAGGTGCCTTCTTGATATACAATGCAATCTCCCCGCCCTACTTTTACTTCTTTTTCTTTCCTTAACCTCTTTTGTTTTTCCTACTTACATTTAAAACTCCCGCCTATTGTTTTCTGTTCCTTTCTCTTTAATCCTTTTCCCTCATCAATCATGATTCTTCATGACCCAGTTTGGGAGTTTCTTTTCTTTACCTTTTAAAAAAAAAAGTCTTAGAATCAATATTCTCTATTGGTTCTACGGTAGAAGAGTGATAGGGGCTAGGCAATGGGGGTGAAGTGACTTGCCCAGGGTCACACAGCTAGGAAGTATTTGAGGCCAGATTTGAGCCCAGGACCTCCGGTCTTTGGGCCTGGCTCTCAATTCACTGAGTCACCCAGCTACTCCAGCAATTTGGGGTTTTCTTGACAAAGATACTAGAATGATTTGCCATTTCCTTATCCACCTGATTTTACAGATGAGAAAAATGAAGTCAGAAGGGTTAATTGTGCATGACTTGCCCAGGGTCACACAGCTTGTAAGTGTCTGATTTGAACTCAGAAATTAGAGTTTTACTAACTCCAGGTCTGGCTCTCTATCTACAGTGCCATCTGGCTGCCCCACTTTATTTTTTACTCCTATAATAGTTCAATTCCCAACACTGTTTTCCAAACACTATTTCTAAACACTGCTCCTTTGCCGCCTAAAATTCTCTCTCCCCAATAGAAAGTGTTTGGGATAGACCTTATACAGAACTAGATGTCTAGTTTGGAGCACATAGAGAAATAGAATTACAAATAAAAAAAGAACATCCCTATTTTTATGAAATTTTATTTTTGCACATGCAGATGTGTTATGTTTACTTCTTGCACCACCCAAACTGATCTTTTTTTTATTCCAAGAGACTTAGGGTGGATCTGTCTCACTTGTTACAGCTTTCCTGAAACACATGGTATCCTTCTAATATAGTATAGTGAAAAGAATATTGGATTTGGAGTGAGATTCAAATTTCAACTCTGATATTTACTACTTGTGTGACTTTGGGCAAATCAGTTCTACTCTTTGTCATTCGGTTGCCTCATCTTCAAAATGAGGAGATTGGAGGTCAATATTCCATTCTAGCTCTAAGTCTATGATCTTGTGACCTCCTATGAAATCTTTTGTTCCTCCCTAAATACTGCTTCAATTGCATCCTATAAATTTTGGTATCTTGTCTCCTTGTTTTCATTCCCTTTAATTAAATTATTGGTTGTTTCTATGATTTGTTCTTGGACCCATTCATTCTTTTTTTTTTAACCCTTACCTTCTGTCTTGGAATCAATACTGTGTATTGGTTCCAAGGCAAAAGAGTGGTAAGGGCTAGTGTGAGATTTAAAATGGTTGAGGTCTTAAACTGTAGTGATTAAAATAGTGGAAGATATAAATTGTGATAGATATAAGGGAGGGTGAGTAAATTTGACCGCAGAAAATATGTTTCACTACAGTGTCTTGGGTTTTAAATCAAATATAAGGTGGTCGCCAGGGAAATATTCCCAATTATTCAAATACCCAAGTCAATTGGGTTTTATAGAAATTTTAATTAACAATACAATGAGTAATCAAAGAAAGAGAGAGAGAGTAAGAAAGGAATAAGTATGAAGGGCCTCAAGCCAATATGGTCTAGACCTGAGTCTTAAAAGAGAAATCAGTCAGTTTTTTAACACTCACCACAAGGTCTGACTAAACAAGGATACTAGTGACACCAGGCCAGCGTCCTTACTCAAAGAGTCTTCCAGCCAGAGATTGTTTCAAAGGGCCTCTCTCAAGAGCCTCCAGAGCTCCTACCCTGGAGGGACAGAGCCCCTCAGAGGAGCTCCTCAAGGAGCTCTCCTTCAGAATGAGATTTCCTCCAAGAACACTTCTCCTCAAAGAGATCTATCTCCAAGGAAAGAGCCCTCAAGCATAAGTCCTCAAGAAAATGAGTCTCTCAGAATGAGATCCTCCAGAATGAGAATCAGAAATCGAGCTCCTTTGCTCTTCTCTGAGCTCTTATTTTTAAGGGCAAAATCTCCTCTGTCACCTCTCCTAAGTCCTTACATCTACCAATCACTGTAGATGTTTCTAAAGGACCACCCATTTTGAATTCACAGCTGAGTAGTTTTAATCTCTTTAGTAAGTCAAGAAAAAATGCTGCTGTGTCGACAAATTTCATTAGAAAAAAAACTCTGAATAAGTTATCACCCTTTTAGGTTTAAGTAGTTTACAAGTTGCCCCACCTTTATAGGTACTTAGTATCCCATTGTATCAACTCTAAAACAGTCATGACTCAAAGAACTTCCTGTCCCTTCCATAAGCATGGATCAACATACTTTCATTGTTTAGCAAGCAGTTTTTTGTCCTAAAGCAGTCTTAAGTAGGGTGGAGCAGGGACACTCCCATAGCTAGGAGCCCCCACACTCAAGTAGAGTTCTCACCATCTGCTAGGGAATTTTTTTAAGTAGAAGATTCCCCAATGGGGGAAACCCCTAACATTCATAAGTCTGAGAAATTTTGAGGTTTACAGTAGGCAATGGGAGTTAAGTGACTTGCCCAGGGTCACAAAGCTGGGAAGTGTTTGAGGTCAGATTTGAACCTAGGACCTCCCATCTCTAGACCTGGCTCTCAATCCACCAGGCTACCCAGCTGCCCCCTTGGACCCATTCATTCTTTATGATAAGATTATTTAGTTTCCAATTAATTTCTGTTTTTTATTTCTGAAGTCCTTTGCTAAAAGTAATTTTTATTACATTATGTTTGAAAATGACTATATTTAATATCTCTAAATTTCCTTGTGAGGCTTTTATGTCCAAATAGATGATGCCATGTACTGCTTAGAAAAGGTATATTCCTTCCTATTCCCGTTTAATTTTCTCCAGAAGTCTATTATATCTAATTTCCCTGAAATTCTTTTCACCTCCTTAATTTCTTTCTTGTTTATTTTTTATTGGATTTATCTAGTTCCAAGAGAGGAAGGTTGAGGTCCCCTACTAGTATAATTTTAGGGTCTATTTCCTCCTATAATTCATATAACTTCTCCTTTCTCCTATGAAATTTTGAGATTCAGAAGGTCAACTCTGCTTTTCTCTCTTCTTATATTTTCACCTCCCATATTTCTCTGGCACAGCAGGATTAGATTATCCAAATTACTCTTGGGTAGCTTCAGAAAGAATTCCATAGGGGAAGAGGGAAAGACAGAGAGAGTTATTAAAGGGAGAGACCCATAACTAGAAAGAGAAGGAGATTTTTCAGATCTTACTACATGGGCAAAAGGAACACCAGCAGCAAGAATGGAGTTTGATATGGAATCACAAGTTTTGTGGACCAGATTTTTCCATATACTTCCTGTCTAAAACCTGGACTAGTCATAGAATATTCATATGCTGTAATTCTTTGTTTTTTAAAAACACATTTTTATTTATTTCATTAAATATTTTTCAAGAACATGTAAAATTTTTTAACATTCATTTAAAAATATTTTTAGTTCTAGATTCTTTCCCTCCTCTACCCCTTTTTAAGAAGGTGAGTAATTTGATATCAATTATACATGTAAAATTATGCAAAACACATTTTCATGTTAGCCATTTTATAAAAGAAAACATAGCCACTGTAATGATTAAAATAGTTGGAGCCATAAACTGTAACATTTAAAAGAGCTGGTTGGCATAAACTGAGACAGATAAGATATGGTTTTTTTATATTAAAAATAAAGTGGTCACCAGGGAAAAATTCCCAAATATGAAATATTCGCAAATCAGCTGGGTTTTATGGAGATTTTAATTAATACAAATAAGGAATTAAAGAAAGGGAGAGAAACAGAGTAAGAGGGAATAGTAGGAAAAAAGCTAGACCAGCTCAGGCCAGCCTTAAGGCTTAAGCCTTAAGAGAGAGATCAGTCAGTCTTTTTTCAACTCACCACAAGATTTGTCCAAGCAAGACTCTAGTGTTCAGAGACCCACCAGTTCAGCTTTGGCCAGCTCCATCTCCAGAGAGAGTTCTCTGAGAGAGAGTCCCTTGCTCTCAGCTTCTCATCTCCTTTTAAAGAGAATTTTCTCCTATGTCACCTCCCCTAAGTTCTCACATCTACCAACCACAGTAGACATTTTCCAAAGGACAGACCATTCTTAATTCACACCTGAGTAGACTAAACTTTTGAGTAATTCACACCTGAAAAACCTCTGAGTAAGTTCTCACCTCTTTGCCACTTGTAAGTTTACAAGTTGCCTGACCTTCATGGGTACTTAGCACCTTCCTAAAAATAGACTTAGCTTAAGGCTTTTGCTTTACTCTAAGTATGAGTTAAGTACTTTTTCATTGTTCAGTAAAGAGTTTACAATTTTATCTTCCCCTAAAGTATGCTTAAGTATGGGTGGAGTAGAGTTCTCACATTCCTGACTAAGTCCCTTCATTGTTTAAAGTGAGGAATGTTCTTAACCAAGTGTTCTGAAGTAGGGTCTGAGAATTTTTAACATTCACCCCCCCCCCCCAAAAGGGTAGAAAAATAGTTTAAGAAGTATGATTCAATCTATGTTCATACTTTCTCAGTTCTTTCTCTGGACATATATAATTCTTTGATATTTTTTGTGAATAATGCCTTTCACCAGATATCATTTCTATAGGCCTCCTCTTAGATAAGAATTCAAGAAATATATTTCAAGTATTGATTGGTGCTGCCATCTGAGCTCAGGAATCACTTGCCTTCTTCAGAATTGGATCCAATTCTCAAGTATTCTTTCCTCATGGTGGAAGCAAGGTGAATGGAGAAAGGGGAACAGCTGTTGCTTGACACCAGTCAGTCAGTGGTCTAAAAATGACCCATTCAATATGACATGCTTCCATCAGATGGACTTCTAAGGAAAGAAAAATCCTTCAATTCAAACAAGACAGAAAAATGTGGAAAGAGATGTTGTCAATGTCATTTCTGAGAGCTCTTTCTCCCAAAGACATTTTTGTCTTTTTTGACTTACCCTTTTCAGACAACAGTCATGCCAGTTGTGCATGTCCTTTCTTTGGGCACAATAAATTTGCATTGTTTTCATTGTCCTTAATTATTCCCACTGCAAGGGGTCATCTTTGATGTGCTAAGCAGAATAGTGAAAAAGATGGCTCCCGGGCATAAAATCCACTGCCTACCAAGCAGTCAAATAAAAGTCATCAGAATCCCTTGGGTTTAGATATTTTGAAATTTTTTCTCCTGTAGTTGTTAAGGAGTTCAGTCTAAACCAGGAGGGGTCTTAATAAACCAGGGATCTGTGAACTTATTTTTATCTATTATTTTGATAGCTGTATTTCAATATACCTTTGTAATCCTATGTATTTTATTTTATGCTTTAAAAACATTATTCTGAGGGGCAGCTAAGTGGATAGAAAGTCAGGCCTGGAGACAGGAGGTCCTAGGTTCAAATCTCTTCTCAGACACTTCCTAGATGTATGACTTTGGGCAAGTCACTTAAACCCAGTTAGTTGCCAAGCCTTTACTGCTCTTCTGCCTTGGAACCAATACTCACTATTGATTCTAAAATGGAAGATAAAGAGTCTTAAAAAGATATATATTATTCTGAGATAGGGTCCATTGGTTTCCCAATATTCTCGGAAGGGCCCATGACATTGATGACCTTTTTTTTTTAAACATATTTTATTTGGTCATTTCCGAGCATTATTCATTGGAGACAAAGATCATTTTCTTTTCTCCCCACCACCTATCCCATAGCTGATGCGTGATTACACTGGGTATCACATGTGTTCTTGATTCAAACCCATTTCCGTGTTGTGGGTATTTGCATTAGAGTGTTCATTTAGAGTCTCTCCTCAGACATGTCCCCTCAACCCCTGTAGTCAAGCAGTTGCTTTTCCTCGGTGTTTTTACTCCCACAGTTTGTCCTCTGCTTGTGGAGAGTGTTTTTTTCTCCTAGATCCCTACAGATTGTTCAGGGACATTGCATTGACACTAATGGAGAAGTCCATTACATTCGATTGTACCACAGTGTATCAGTCTCTGTGTACAATGTTTTCCTGTTCTGCTCCTTTCACTCTGCATCACTTCCTGGAGGTTGTTCCAGTCTCCATGGAATTCTTCCACTTTAGTATTCCTTTGAGCACAATAGTATTCCATCACCAACATATACCACAATTTGTTCAGCCATTCTCCAATTGAAGGGCATCCCCTCATTTTCCAATTTTTGGCCACCACAAAGAGTGCAGCTATGAATATTCTTGTGCAAGTCTTTTTCCTTATTATCTCTTTGGGGTACAAACCCAGCAGTGCTATGGCTGGATCAAATGGCAGACAGTCTTTTATCGCCCTTTGGGCATAGTTCCAAATTGCCATCCAGAATGGTTGGATCAGTTCACAACCCCACCAGCAGTGAATTAATGTCCCTACTTTGCCACATCCCCTCCAGCATTCATTACTTTCCTTTGCTGTCATGTTAGCCAATCTGCTAGGTGTGGGGTGATACCTCAGAGTTGTTTTGATTCACATCTCTCTGATTATAAGAGATTTAGAACACTTTCTCATGTGCCTATTAATACTTTTGATTTCTTTATCTGAAAACTGCCTATTCATGTCCCTTG
Organism: Monodelphis domestica; assembly: GCF_027887165.1. Lineage (NCBI taxonomy): Eukaryota > Metazoa > Chordata > Mammalia > Didelphimorphia > Didelphidae > Monodelphis > Monodelphis domestica. The sequence goes on from NC_077228.1 coordinate 203,959,738, forward strand.
CCCATTTCTCAATTGGAGAATGGCTTGATTTTTTTCTACAATTGATTTAGCTCTTTATAAATTTGAATAATTAAAACTTTGTCAGAGGTTTTTATGAAGATTGTTTCCCAATTTGTTGCTACCCTTCTGATTTTGGTTACATTGGTTTTGTTTGTACAAAAACTTTTTAATTTGATGTAATCAAAATTATTTATTTTACATTTTGTGACTCTTTTGAAGTCTTGCTTGGTTTTAAAATCTTTCCCTTCCCAAAGGTCTGACATGTATACTATTCTGTGTTTAACTAATTTACTTATAGTTTCCTTCTTTATGTTCAAGTCATTCACCCATTTTGAATTTATCTTGGTGTAGGGTGTGAGGTTTTGATCCAAACCTAATCTCTCCCACACTGTCTTCCAATTTTCCCAGCAGTTTTTATCAAATAGTGGATTTTTGTCCCAAAAGCTGGGATCTTTGGGTTTATCATGTACTATCTTGCTGAGGTCACTTACCCCCGAGTCTATTCCACTGATCCTCCTTTTTGTCTCTTAGCCAGTACCAAATTGTTTTGATGACCGCTGCTTTATAATATAGTTTGAGATCTGGGACTGCAAGGCCCCCTTCCTTTGTATTTTTTTTCATTATTTCCCTGGATATCCTTGATCCTTTGTTTTTCCAAATGAACTTTGTTATGGTTTTTTCTAAATCAGTAAAAAAATTGTTTGGAAGTTGCAAAATTTAAAAGAGTGGGTGCCATAAACTGTAATAGTTAAAATAGTTGTGGCATGTAGTGATTAAAATGGTGGAAGATATAAATTAGATATAAAAATAGATATAAAGAGTGGATGAGTAAGTTGTGAGCACAGGAAATATGTTTTCACTACAGTGTTTTGTTTTAAATCAAATATAAGGTGGTCACCAGGGAAATATTCCCAATTATTCAAATATACCCAAGTCAACTGGGTTTGTAGAGATTTTAATTAATTAATACAATGAGGAATTAAGAAAAGAGAGAGAGAGAGAATAAGAAAGGAATAAGTATGAAGGGCCTTAAGCCAACATGGCCTAGACCTGAGTCTTAAGAGAGATCAGTCAGTCCTTAATCACTCACCCCAAGATCTGTCCAAACAAGGATTCTAGTGACACCAGGCCAGCATCATCTCAGCTGAGTCCACCAGCTCAATGCCCCATCTGAAATGTCCCCAAGAGAGTCTCGAGAAAGACCCTTCAAGGCAGCCTTTCCCAGCTGACTGTTTCTAGAGAGAGCTTTTCGTCTCCTTTTAAAGGGCATTTTCTCCTATGTCACCTCCCCTAAGACCTTATATCTACCAATCACAGTAGACGTTTAAAGGACAGACCATTCTTAGTTCACACCTGAGTAGACTAATCTTTTGAGTAATTTACGCCAGGAAAGCTCTGAGTAAGTTTCCACCTCTTTGCTCCTTGTAAGTTCACAAGTTGCCTGACCTTTATAGGTACTTAGCACCCCTTTGTATTAGTTCTAAAAATAGGAATGGCTTAAGTATGGGTTTAAGTACTTTTCATTGTTCTGCAAGGAGTTTTCCCCCTTAAAGCAGGCTTAAGTACAGGTGGAGTAGAGGTCTTCACATTTTTTATCTAAGTAGAGTTCACTGCCTAAATGGGGAATGGTCTTAATCCAATCTTATGAAGTAGGGTCTGGGAATTTTTAAGGTTCACAAAGTTCAATGTGTATGGCACTAAATAGATAAATAAGTTTGGGTAGGATGGTCATTTTTATTATATTGGCTTGTCCTACCCATGAGCAGTTAATGTTTTTCCAATTACTCAAGTCTAGTTTTAGTTATGTGGAGAGTGTTTTGTAGTTGTGTTCATATAGTTCCTGTGTTTGTCTCAGGAGATAGATTCCTAAGTATTTTATTTTGTCTAAGGTGATTTTGAATGGGATTTCTCTTTCTAGTTCTTGCTGCTGAGCTGTGTTGGAAATATATAGAAATGCTGATGACTTATGCAGGTTTATTTTGTATCCTACAACTTTGCTAAAGTTGTTGATTATTTCGATTAGCTTTTTGGTTGAATCTCTTGGATTCTTTAAGTAGACCATCATGTCATCCACAAAGAGCGACAATTTGGTCTCCTTGCCTATTATAATGTCTTCAATTTCTTTTTCTTCTCTAATTGCTACTGCTAGTGTTTCTAGTACAATGTCAAATAGTAGAGGTGATAATTGTTTCACTCCTGATCTTATTGGAAATGCATCTAGTTTATCCCCATTGCAGATGATATTAGCTGATGGTTTTAGATATATACTGTTTATTATTTTTAGGAACGACCCTTCTATTCCTGTGCTTTCTAGTGTTTTTAATAGGAATGGGTGTTGTATTTTATCAAAGGCTTTTTCTGCATCTATTAAAATAATCATGTGATTTTTGTTGGTTTGCTTGTTGATATGGTCAATTATGTGGATGGTTTTCCTAATATTGAACCAGCCCTGTATCCCTGGTATAAATCCTACTTGATTATGGGGAGACTCTTCTGATCACTTGCTGGAGTCTTTTTGCTAGTATCCTATTTAAGATTTTTGCATCTATATTCATTAGGGAGATTGGTCTATAATTTTCTTTCTCTGTTTTTGGCCTGCCTGGCTTTGGAATCAGTACCATGTTTGTGTCATAAAAGGAATTTGGTAGAACTCCCTCTTTGCCTATTATGTCAAATAGTTTGTATAGTATTGGGATTAGCTGTTCTTTGAATGTTTGATAAAATTCACTTGTGAATCCATCAGGCCCTGGGGATTTTTTCTTAGGGAGTTCTTTGATGGCCTGTTGGATTTCTTTTTCTGGTATGGGATTATTTAAGAATTCTATTTCTTCTTCTATTAGTCTAGGCAATTTACATTTTTTAAAATATTCATCAATATCACCTAGGTTGGTATATTTATTGCCATATAATTGGGCAAAGTAGTTTTTAATGATTGCCTTAATTTTCTCTTCATTGGAGGTGACGTCCCCCTTTTCATCTTTGATGCTGTTAATTTTCCTTTCTTCTTTCCTTTTTTAATTAGATTGAACAGTACTTTGTCAATTTTGTCTGTTTTTTCAAAGTACCAGCTTCTAGTCTTGTTTATTAGTTTAATAGTTCTTTCACTTTCGATTTTATTAATTTCTCCCTTAATTTTTAGGATCTCTAGTTTGGTTTTCTTCTTCTTAATTTGTTCACTTTCAAGTTTTTTGATTTGCATTTCCAATTCATTGACCTCTGCCCTCCCTAATTTGTTAATATATGCACTTAAGGATATGAATTTTCCTCTGAGTACTGCTTTGGCTGCATCCCATAAGGTTTGAAAGGATGTCTCACCATTGTCATTTTCCTCAATGAAATTATTAATTGTTTCTATGATTTCTTCTCTAACTTTTGGAGTATCATATTATTTAATTTCCAATTAATTTTTTATTTTGTTCTCCATGTATCCTTACTGATCATTATTTTTATTGCCTTATGATCTGAAAAGGTTGCATTTATTATTTCTGCTTTTCTGCATTTGTATGCCATGTTTCTGTGACCTAGTGTATGATCTATCTTTGTGAATGTGCCATGTGGTGCTGAGAAGAAAGTGTATTCCTTTTTGCCCCTATTTATTTTTCTCCATATGTCTATTAACTCTAATTTTTCTAAGATTTCATTCACATCTTTTACCTCTTTCTTATTTATTTTTTGGTTTGATTTATCTAAATTTGATAGTGGTTGGTTCAAGTCTCCCACTAATATGGTTTTACTGTCTATTTCCTCCTTCAATTCTCCTAGTTTCTCCATTAGAAATTTGGGTGCTATACCATTTGGTACATGCATGTTGATTGGTGATAATTCCTCATTGTCTATACTCCCTTTTAACAGAATATATTTACCTTCCCTATTCCTTTTGATCTGGTCTATTTTTGCTTTGGCTTTGTCAGATATCATGATTGCTACTCCTGCCTTCTTTCTATCAGTTGAGGCCCAGATCTTACTCCATCCTTTAATTCTGACCTTGTGGGTGTCAACCCACCTCATATGTGTTTTTTGAAGACAACATATGATAGGATTTTGGGTTATAATCCAATCTGCTATTTGTCTACATTTTATGGGTGAGTTCATCCCATTCACGTTCAAAGTTATGATTGTCACTTGTGGATTCCCTGGCATTTTGATATCCTCCCCTAATTCTGACCTTTCTTCTTTAGCTATAACCTTTTAAACCAGTGATTTACTTTAGATCAATCCCCCTAGTCCCCTCCCTTGATATGCTTCCCTTTCTGGCCCCTCCCTTTTTTGTTCCCTTCCCCTCCCCCCTCTCTTTCCCTCCTTTTTATACTCCCTCTCTCCTCTCCCTCCTTAATTTCCCCTTCCCTCTTGCCCTGTTGGATAAGATAGAATTCAGGATCCCAATGGATCTAGATGTTCTTCCCTCTCAGAGTTAATTTCATTAAGAGTAAGATTTAAGTAATACCACTTCGCGCTCTCTTCCTCTCTTTCTCATTTGAGAATTCTTCCCCTCCCCTTCCCATGTGAATCTTTGTGTGGGAAAGATTATTCTATTTAGTTTCCCCCCCTCTATTTCTTGAAGTAAATCTTAGTATCCTCAACAATTCCCCCCTCCCTTTTTTCCCCCCCTTTCACCAAATCATCTTGATGTCCCAATCTTTCCCTATGTGTGATTCTTCTAACTACTCTTATGATGTATACAATTTTTGAGAGTTACACATTACATTTTCCCCACATATTAATATATATAATTTTATATAAATGTAGTCCTTATAGAAGAGAGTTTCACTTAACGAAAAAGATTTTTCTCCTTTTCCCTTTCTTTCATATTTACCTTTTCATGTTTCTCTTGCTCTCTGTGATTGGATGTCGAATTTTCCGCTAAGTTCTGGTCTTTTCTTAGCAAATATTTGGAAATCTTCTATTTTGTTGAATGCCCATACTTTCCCCTGGAAGTATATAGTCAGTTTTGATGGGTAGTTGATTCTTGGTTGGAGACCCAGCTCTCTTGCCTTTCTAAATATCGTGTTCCATGCTTTGTGGTCTCTTAGCATGTTTGCTGCTAAGTCATGTGTGATCCCTATGGGGCCCCCTCTATATCTGAAGCTCCTCTTCTTGGCTTCTTGTAAGATTTTCTCCTTAGCTTGGAAGCTCTTGAATTTGGCAATTGCATTCCTGGGGGTTGTCTTTTGGGGATTTAGTGTAGAGGGTGTTCTATGAACCCTTTCTATTTCTATTTTGCCCCCTTGCTCTAGAACATTGGGGCAATTCTCTTCTATAATTTCCTATAGTACAGCATCGAGGTTTTTGTTTATCTCTGTTTTTTGGGGCAGACCAGTGATTCTCAAGTTGTCTCGCTTTCCTCTGTTTTCCTGGTCTGTCACCTTGTCAGTGAGATACTTTATGTTTTCTTCTAATTCATTAATTTTTTGGCTTTGCTTTATTAATTCTTTCTGTTTTTCAAGTTCACTGTCTTCCAGTTGCTTAATTCTGGTCTTTAGGGACTGGTTTTGATTTTTGGCTTGGTCTGCTCTTCTGTTAGATGCTCCCAGCTCTTTCTCCAATTGTGAGGTCTTGTCTGTCAGGCTGCTGATCTCTTTCTGGGTTTTTTTCCCATTTTTCTTGCCAGAAGGTTTCCATCTTTTGGATAAGCTCCAATTTGAGTTCTTCCAGAGCTTGTGGATAATTTCCATTTTGGGGGGCATGTTTTGATTTTGTTTGAATTTCATCCTCTTTCTCTTCTTTTCCTTGGGTATTCCCGCCATAAAAGTTTTCAATAGTTACTTTCCCCTCCCCCCCTTTCTTCTTGGAGGCATGATTTTGGGCCATGTGAGCCATCCCTTTGGTGGGTTTTTTCCCCTTTCCTTTTTGGTCCGAGGTCTGTGTGATATGGGCGGGTTTTCTGTTGATTTAGGTTGCCTCAGACTAGTTCTTCCCAGCCTCCGCAGTTTGTTAGCATGCCCAGCCCCGTGCTCAGCGCGCCCACCCCTGTGCTCTGTGGTCTATTCTCACTGGTGCACAGGAATCTCCTGTAAAACCGCTCTGAGGGGTGGATCTCTGGTATTCCCTGTCAGTTTCCAGGGAGCCTGGCGTGCCCCCCTCGCTCACTACGGCGAGGGGCGACGCTTTGGCCTTAGGCAGTTTTTACAGATTCTCGAGACTCCACATTGTTCGCAGTGTGCAGGGGTCTCATGGTCTGCCTGCTCTGCAGTGCACAGGGTTCTCCCGTGAAACCACCCTGAGAGGTCATTCCCTAGCAGTCTTTAGATCCCAAGGACCCTAGTGTGCCCCCCCATACAGAGATGTTTCTCACTCACTCGCTGTCTCGGTGAGCACTCTGATCCCCTACTCTGGTTCTGGGGGGGGGGGGGGGGAAAGAGTGGCTAAGTTCACGTTTTTGTGCAAGCTTTTCCTCCTTCTTATAGTGTGGCAATGTTCAAACCCCATGTACCTTAATTTCTGTGGGGTACTGGAGAGTCCCTCCATTCTTTCAAAGATGATTTTTATACTCTTTTGAGGTAGTCTATTTCGTTCGGTGCCAGGGAGAGGAAGCGATTCACGTCTAGATTGCAGCCATGTTTACCCGGAAGTTCCATTGATGACTTTTTTTATGGAACCCTCAAATTTATCTTTGTCCCCTTAAAGTTGCTCCCAGGTGTAAAATTTAATGTCCAATAACTCCAAGTATTATATTTTATATTTTATAAAGTTTGTTGATAATCACTTGAAGTAAAAGTAAAAAACAGAAGTACAAAATTTAAGTATGACCACGTGAATAAACTTTCTTGTCAAGTTCTCCCCCCAGCCTCCACAGCCCTGTTCCAGGAAGAAGAGCAAGAGGGAGAAGCTGCACAAAACTTATATCTTCCCTACATTAGTATTTTAGTATAAATATGCAAATGGGATGCTGAGAAAGAGTTCTGGGGAGAAAATTCTAATTACATAATTCCCTCTGTGATTCTACTGGGAAACAAGTATGTAGAAATCACCCAGATTTACATGCCTAGTTTCCCCAATGAATCATAACCAACTTATATCTCTAAAGATCTTTAACTAAAGGTACATATAATATTGCACTTTCCAAGGGGAAATTACAATAATTTGAGGAGAAGAGGGAAATAAAAGAGAAAGAGAACAAAACCAATAATTGCTACATGCATTGACAAAAAGCCAATTTGGGGTGTAAGGCTCAGCTCCAGGGTGGCCAACCCTGTGTGCCCTTACTTGGGGTAACAAAAATGAAGAGTAACGAATGTACGCTATATGAAATGCATAGCGACAAAGTTTATTGGATTCAAACAAAGCATATATAAGTTAAAACCACAGGAAGATATGACGTTACCACCCAGCAACAGCAGGAACCAATAATTGAACAACTTCATAGGAATTCATGACGTTACCTGCCAGGCACCAGAAGGAACCGAGAGGATTCCAAAAAAGGGCAGAAAAACAAGTTTCTCACAGTTTCTCACAGTCGTTATCAAACCTCCCTCTGCTGACTATTCTAACCTTGAACATGCAGCTAGGCAGGTTGTACACAGTTCAGCCCACGACTTTGACTATGCAGCCCAAGCAGGGAGAAGAGGAGGACTTCAGCCATTACGGCTCTACCTCGACTACATTGGGGGCAATCCCCTTTGGCACAAGTTTACATTCAAAATAAATGTGTTCAACACCCCCCCCACACACACACACACAGTTCAATTCCCTACATACCAAAGTTAACTATGGATCTTTTGGTGCAGTGTGTGGTTTCTGTAGGCTTCTTTATGTTGCCTTATCCAAACAGTTCACTTTCTTGATTTAGGGAGGTAGCAAGTTTCTTATCCTAAAATTACTCTCCAAGAAAAATTGTTATAAATCTAGAATTTTATGACAATAATACAATCCCCCTGAGGAGGGTGTTGGCCAACACACGGATCACTCTGGGATTCATGGCTGAGTTTATGAGGTATATGAATCAGTTGTCAAATGTTGGGGGAAACTGCCCACAGCCCCCCCACAAGAAAGGAAAGATAGAAAGTTATTTTCTTGGGGAAAGGAACTGAGCCGTGGGGGAATGGGAAGAGAGACATGGACACCGAATCGTATGGAAATTGAGCTACACAGACCTAAGCTCCATCTTCCCACTTCACCAGGAGATGAGACAGTGAGAAGCCCTTAAAACAACATCATGAGAATTAGGAATGAGTCCAGAGATCAGTTGAGGCAAAGCCACAGTCCTTAAAGCCTTGTTTAAACCTGGACTGTTACGGCTTAATGATAGGGGTTAGAGAATCAAAGGTGATTCAGAAACAAAGGAAACTGTGTAAGAAAGACTGAGCATGACCAGAAGCCGAGCTCCAAGAGAGAGAGAGAGAGAATGAAGTGAAAGGAAGGAAGGAAAATAAGTGGGTAAGTGAAGTGGGCTGGTGCTGTGTGCTCATCTTTTATTGACATTCATATGCAAAGATACATAATGCATATTAATAGGAGACATAGTGGATTGTCATTGGTTTAGATGTAAATTATGACAAGATAGAGGTGGATCCTTTTTCAGCCTGGTGAGAACAAAGAAACCTGATTTCGTGCCTAAACCTGTCAAAGTTCAGTGTCTTTCTTGCCATGCACAAGACTGAGTATGCGCTCTCCTAAGACAATCTTTACATTTTAATTATTTCCCTTGTCCACACATAGTTGTGGGCTGCTACATCAAAAGAAAATTTAAAAAACATCAAAAAAAAAAAACCAAAGAGAAAAAAGCAACTTCTGGATGAAACATAAAATATCAAAGTCACATGTGTAAAAATTCTAAGTAATGAAGAATAAGCCCATAACAGATCCTTGAATCAGAGCCTGATTAAAGTGATTTATGTCCCACAAGCCTGTAGTAGCAATAATGCACTTACCCAATCAGCAACCAGGACTACAGAAAATTGCCACACCATAAAAGAAAGAAAAGGGACTAGATTTTGAAGTAAAAAGGAAATATGATTCCCTGTTCTCATTTTACCTTTGCTCTCAGGGATAGGGGAGCCAAAATGGCAGCCAAACTGAGGTACTTGGTAGAAGTGTGGATTTGGCATGAGGAAAAATCCTGTGTCTGATATTGTCAAACAGCTGCTTCCACAAACCCCAGAATAAGTTCAAGTTCCCTGTTTTGGCCTAGAATCTCATCAATCCCACCAGGATTGGTTGGTCTCCTTGACCTTGTGCTCCTTGGCACTGTACAGGTTAACGTTGTACTCCTTGGTATTGTGCAGTGTCTTATGATCTCTTCTCCTGGAATCAGACACAATAATTAATCAAAGTCCAATAATATTTAATAGTCAATGGCAGGTTTTCATAGTCTAAAGCTTTTGGGTATATATTAACATTAGGGCTAATGGTTATTTTAAACTTATCCTAGTGCAAAATTAAAAAAAAAAACATTAATACTGGTAATGTGCTTCAAGTGCAAAAACTGAGAGAAAAAAGAAAATTCAAATACTCTATTGCACAAACAAGGAAAAACAATAATAAAAAAATTTTTAAATCAAAAATATATAGTTCATATTCCATGAAAAGGTGCCAGCCAAGTAGATGCACAATACAAATATTTCTTACCCAAAAATGAGATCCATTTCGTTTTTAATTTGGTTATGATCCACAGTGTGAGTACACATGATTTTCATGAAGTAACAGGTTTTTTAAACAGTAGTACAGCAGCTAATGCACATTCAAAGATGTACCAAAATCCCCCAAATCATAAGAGCACATTTAATGACAATAGCAAACAAACCCATTCTCATTAGGATTCACATGAGTCTCTATAACCACTTGCTGTGTGACATTTTAAAACCTTTGAAGCTTATGGATGTCACAAGTTCTTCAGGTCAAATCAATCTTTCAACCTTAGCTGAGATATTTCTAACAAAGTCTATTACTTCCATCATTCCAAAATGTGGCAGGAGAAACAAGAAAACAAAACAAAACAAAAAACAACCCTCTGTACTGCTGATGAAAACTTTTTGGGTCTAAAATGTCACCAAGAATCTAGATCATTCTGGTAGAAGGGTAGAGTAAGCTGAAGAATTAAAAATATAAAAACCATCCAGGAGCCACTAGGCTCAATGGGAAATTCTACCTCTGGGAGTCATCCAGGTGTTACTAAGCCTCCTGGGAAATCCTTCCCACCTCACAGATAAGATTATAACCCATCACAGAACAACAAAGACCCTTGGGAAACCTCCTCTGGTATGAGACTGTAACAGCCACAAAAGGCATGCATTTATATGTCCCATCCATTGCAATGTGGAGGTGAGGAATACAATAGTGAAAATCATTTCTGAGGTCTTATCTGTTACATTTTTATGAATGCAGAGGTGGGGAATACAATAGTGCTATTGAACTTCACTTCAACTATTAAATGGACCCTTACCTCTTATTACAAACAACTCAAAGGTAGACAAATGATCAATCAGAAGTAATGGTGCTACTAGATAACTAAAAATCACTTCTGAAGATCCCTTAAAATCAATTGAGATTTTTAGCTCATTAAATTCTCCAAAGGTTGTATATAGGTTATAACCAATTTGATGGAGTCTATCTATCATCATCTATGTGACAATTGACAAAGGCAAAAAGGAACAAAAGGGCATTAAGGCAACATGTGACCTTGATGGATCTCATGACAAATCCAGCATTCATAAGGACCTATGATTTTGCCATGGAAAAGGATTTGTCCAAGTTGTTTATGGACTTTTATAATGGTATTTTCTCCAGTCCAGTTGTGGGGGAAGGTACAAATAAAGACAATGTAACAGAACATATAGCTAATGGCCAAAACACAGTAGCTGAAAACGACATAATGTAACAGAAAATATAAGATTAGATTAAGAGGAGAACTTAAAAAACAAAATTAAATTTTAAAGCAATCAGCAAATACAATAAGCATGACAGAATACAGTCACTCAGAGTTAATAGAAGGTTTTATATGTAAACAATCAATTCTAGAGCCCTTTACAAAAATTCTGATAGTTGCATCACAGAGACTTCACTATTTGGAGGGTAACAAACTGAAACAGTTAACATTGATAAGGCAATGGAGTCTGAAAAGGCTTAAAATTCACCTCTATATCAACCTCACATTGAGGTTCCTTCTCCTCCATAGTATCATCATCCATCTTTGGGTTCTCCATACTGAGTATTTCTACACTGACCATAGTGTGGAAAAACCCTATACTGGATGTGTTGCAGAGACTGGGCATTCTTAGATAGTAAAAGGGATGAATCTCCCTTCAGAATCTTGAGATTACTCAAGATATACTTCATTTGTTTTTTCTTGGGGAGGAATGGATACATTTCAAGGTATCCAATCAGTACAAGTACTCCCAGGAATGGTAGTAAGAAAAGACATTCTAAAACTTTGGTAATGCATTGCTCTTTCATAGAGTGGGCTATGCTTTTAAATCAAATCTTTAAATCAGTAGCAATTCTACTTCCTGTTCAGAGGTGGCACTATTCTAGTATGTACTGGCTAGGAGTAAAGCCTCACAAGGCTAGATGGAGATGTGCTCCAATCAGCCTTTGAATTGAGGGCGGGTGAAAAGCCTTAGCCCAAGACTAAATTTAGGAGGGGCAACAAGAAAAGGCAAGAGTTTTCTATTTCAGGCAAAACAAAACACACTGTCTTGAAGTTTAAAAAAAACAAAACACAACCTCAGGAGTTAGCTAAGAGTTTGGAAGAATATTCTTCCTTCTCCTCTTCCCCAGGGGTAAAAAAAGGAGCTACCTGGTCAGGGAGTTAAGAGGATGAAAGGGTCCCCTCAGGTAAAAGCCTTTAGGTGGCTAATTGTTGCCTAAGAGAAACACCCAGGCTTCCAAGGCAGGAGCAAGCAGTCAGCTATTAGCAATGTAAGGGAAATTTATACTTTACCTTCCCTGAGGGCAGTGGCTCCAGGCTCTGAAAGTACCCCCAGGCTAAGTCCTCACAAACCAAAGTGGGCAAGGACACCACTTCAGGTCTCCTGCACCAGGAAGACTCCAAAGAGAGTTCCCCTGAGGGGGAGGGGGAGGGGGAGGGCAAAACATGCTGTGGCAGGCAAGAAACACAATTTTCTCAAAATAATCTACTCCCTATATTTACTCAAAGGCTATCTTAAAAGAAGATCAAGGATTTTATCTCTTTGTGACTCACCAACAATGTAAAATTTAATGTTCAATAACTCCAAGTATTATATTCTATAAGGTTTATTAATAATCACTTGAAGTAGAAGTTAAAAAATAGAAGTACACAACTTAAGTATGACTATGTGAGTAAACTTTCTTGCCAAGCTCTCCCCCCAGCCTCCACAGCCATGAAGAAGAACGAGAGGGAGGAACTACACAAAATTTAATGCAAATGAGAAGCTGGGAAAGAGAGTCCTGGGGAGCAAATTCTAATTACACACAGGCTGACCCTTGCCTTAAACTGAACAATAAACCTTAAAGTACCCAGTGAGCTCAGCCTACACAGGTAGGTAGATATAATAAAATCTTAATTTTAGTCTTAGAACTTTCTCCTATTGTATCTAGGCCTTTCTTGGGTAGTCCAACCCCTGGCTGGAATTCTCCATCCACCATCTCCATATAATCCAATCAATTGTCCTCTCTTTCCTTTATTCATCAAAATGTATGTAAGACTCCAAGTTCTTCAATTTGTTGGAAAATCCCCTCCAAGGTTTGGGGGTGCATTTTCCTGGAGACAGTGTTCCCAGAGTCCCAGAGCTTGACTCTCTGTGATATTTTGTGCATGACTTTGTGGTGGCTGTTAAAGCATTGTCTTCCTTGTCCTGATTAAAGACTTATTCTTTCTAATTACTTTGTGTTTTTCAAGATTGACAACATTGTGAAGGAAATACATAAAACCTGTATGGTGTGAGTTTGGGGAAATGATCTCCCCAGAAATAGTAGTTTTGGAGTTTGGATTTTTTTTTAAATGTAGTCTGTAGAATTATGTAAATAGGGAGGAGGACACTATTTTCAATTCTGATTCTCTCAAAGGGAGGGATCCCCATCTTAGACCTCTGCTTCAACCTAGACATGCTGATGAAATTATAGAGACCACCTGATCCACATAGGGAAACACTTCCACTCAGAATAGAACTGATCTGGAGTGACACCAAGCAAAGTTAAGACATTCTTTCCTGCCCCCACTATATCACTTGACGTCCTATTCCTATTACCTAACTTTCCAAATAAGGAAAATAGCTAAGCAGCCATACCTGACAGACATTTTGCCACTGCTCTAAGTGTAAAACCCCATGTTCTGTTTTGCAGAATTGCTAGCTATTTGGCAACTGCCCATTGACTAGTGCTAATTAAATTTTTTGTCCTCTAATCTCATCTATTAATTTATTTTCATTTTAGACCTCTTGCCTTCTGTCTTAGAATTAATACACAATATTAATTCTATAATTAATATTGTGTATTAATTCCAAGATACAAGAGTAATAAAGGTTAGGTAGTGGGGGTTAAGTAACTTGCTCAGGGTCACATAGCTAGGAAGTGTCTGAGGTCAAATTTGAACCCAGGACTTCTGTTCTCTGGGCCTGGCTCTAAATTCACTGAGCCACCCAGCTGCCCCACATCTATTAATTTATTGACCTCTCAGGCAAACTGATTTAGGTGGGAAGAATTACTCTCCAGGAAGATGTCAGGATCTCTGTAATGAGAAATTCCCCCAAACCACAAAAAAAGAGTTAGAAACAAAATTCTTATCTGACTTTAGGGTATGAAATTCTTTTCAACTTCTACATTCCCCTGGACCCTGGGTACCTTTGAGGAGAGAGGAAGGAAGCAAGGAAGGATTTAGTAAGGACCTACCGTATGCCAGCCACTGTGCTGCTTTACAAATATTCTCTCATTTGGTTTTCCCAACAACTCTGGAAGGTAAATGCTTTTAACCCCATTTTGTCATTGTTCAGTCATTTCAATCCTGTTTGACTTTTTGTGACCCCATTTGGAGTTTTCTTGGCAAAGATACTGGAGTGGTTTGCCATTTCCTTCTTCAGCTCATTTTACAGATGAGGACACTGAGGCAATTAGGGTTAAGTGACTTGCCCAGGGTCACACAGCTAGTGTTGATGGGGATGAACAGTGATGGAGATGAGATACAGTGCTTTGAGATCCTAGGCTTTTTACCAGTTAGCAAATATTGCAAAATAGGATGTACAAAAAGTATATCCCAGTCCTGTGCTTTCCATACCACCCTATGCTTTCCCTGTGCCTTCCATCCAGCTGATACAAGCTTGCCTAACATTCCAAGCCTCTAGAGAAGGGTACCCAAGATATCAATGGTTGACAGGTGATGTTAAGCAGGACATGGGAGGCAACATAATAAATGCACACTGGGAGCCATTGCAATTATGGGGAAATCTTTATAATTAAGAGAAATTCCTTAAACCTTGTATATGCCCCCTTTGTGTCCTAAAATTTACCTTATAAAGTGTAGACCCTTAAAACATACTTCCACCCAAAAAAGTACCCACCTCCTCAAAGTCCCATTTTAGCCTGGAAGAGCCTGAAACAGTCAGAAGAACATTCTGAGGAAAGGCAGAGGGTTTCCAAGAATAGGAGGAGGTGTAAATAAAGTAAATAGTAATTATTGATTCCAAGATGAAAGGTAAGGGTTTTTAAAAGGGGGGGGGGGGCAGCTGGGTAGCTCAATGGATTGAGAGCCAGGTCCAGAGATGGGAGGTCCTGGGTTCAAATTTGGCCTCAGATACTTCCCAGCTGTGTGACCCTGGACAAGTCACTTGACCCCCATTGCCTACCCTTTACCACTCTTCTGCCTTGGAACCAATACATAGTATTGATTCCAAAGTGAAAGGTAAGGGTTTAAAATATATATATATATATAATTAATAATTAAGTATAATAATATATTATTATTTATTATAAATAATAAAATAAAGTAAATAGGTGTAGATCTTTTATAAAAATAAACAATGAGCCTGTATTTCTGTGTTAATTCATCTCATTAACATGAAAGTATATTATGGAGGCAGCTAGCTGGCTCAGTGGATAGAAAGCCAAACTTAGAGATGGGAAGTCCTGGGTTCAATTCTGATCTCAGACATTTCCTAGCTGGGTGATATGGGCAAATCACAATCCCCATTTCCTAGCCTTTACTGCTCTTCTAACTTGGAAACAATACACACTATTGATTCTAAGAAGTAAGGTAAGGATTTTTAAATTTTTATTTTTAATTTATTTTTAAATTATTTTAATTTATTTTTAATTTAATAGATATTTCTTATTTTTAATTTTATATATGGTTATATATATATAAACATATACATATAAATAAAATTTAAATGAAAAATATATAAAAAAATAATTCTTTATCTTAGAGAGCAGTAAACTCAAACCTAACATTTTGATATCCCTTTCTACTGGGGGTAGCACTGATGTAAAAAGGAGGTCCCACCAAGATGCCTCACTTAAATTTTTTCTCCTTAATTATTAATCCCACTTGATAACCATCACCACAGCCCTGGGGAGGAAGCTCTTAATATGATATTTCTCCCTTCTTCAAATTCCATCCTTTACAGATGAGGCTCTTCCTGCCTTCCAAAGTGACAATTAACTAATTTGTTCATCTCATTATATTTATGTGCTTTTGGGGAAAAACTAGGAACTCCGAGTTTCCCTAGGCCAGTGATGACAAACCTATGGCACAGGTGCCAAAGATGGCATGCAGAGCACTCTCTCTGGGCATGTGACCACCCTTTCTACCCCTCCTTCCCAGTTCATTATTAAAAAGGCAGATAGACTCAGGCAGAGCTGCTCCCCTCCCCCTCTCCACTGTACTTGACATTTTTTCACATCCCCCACCCCTCTGCTCATTAACCCAATGGGAGTGCTTTCTCCCTCCCCTGTGTAGGGTAGGGGGTGGTGAGGCGCTTCAGGCACTTGGGGGGGGGGCTGGCACTCCATCTCTCAAAGATTCATCATCATTGCTCTAGGCTCCCTTGTTAGGATAGGACTGGATCTCTGATTTCACAGGTATAGGGAACCCCCAGGTGAGGAAATTCCTTCTATCAAGGTAAGTCTGCCCCTATTATTCAGTATTTCTATCATATTCCCTTGAATAAATTAAATAAAATAATGCAAATGTATAAACCAGTAAATAACATAAATATAGAAACAAATGAAGTTGGGGTAAAATCCTTCTGATATCAATTGAATATGTACTGGCCTCACTAAGACTTTTGCAACATTGTGTGTATATGTTAAAATAGTTTCATTCTTTTTAACCCTTATCTTCAGTCTTAGAATCAATACTGTGTATTGGTTCCACAACAGAAGAGCTATAAGGACTAGGCAAAGGGGGTTAAGTGACTTGCCCAGGGCCATTCAGCTAAGAAGTGTCTGAAGCCAGATTTGTTCTCTAAGATTATTGCCAAAGTTTTCTTTTCCAAGAATATTGCCCTTGGAGTGTTTTTTTTTTCTCTTAAAAGTTGGCTTACTCCATACTTGGCCCCCTCTTGTGGACAGGAGCCTGCAAAAAATCCAATAATGACTAGTTTTTCCCTTTTACAAATCTGTTTCTACCTCTAGCTATGTGGCACATGAAATAAAATTAAAATGAAATAAAATTAAATCCAATAATCATTTTAGTTATGTGCAAAGGACTGTTAGGTTCTAGGGATACAAAGACAAAATGCCCTCAAGGAGCTCATATTCTCTCAAGGAATACAATATTATATATCGAGTTGGCAAAAGGCTAGCAAGCTAAGAAGGGTTTTTAAATTTTTAACTACAATGAAATTTCCTTTACCAATGTCAACACCATTCCTAGCTGTAGTAAGGGAGCTAGATTTAGCTCTTAGACTAGGCTGTAGTTTGCTGACCATAGACATAAGTAAATAAAAGATCATTGGAGGAGGCAAAGAATATCAGCAGGTAGGATGATTGGGAAGAGTTTTTCATCAGAGGTAATACCTGGACTGAGCCTTGAAGGATTCTAAGAGATGGCGGTACATGTGGAGTCCCTTACAAGCCTATATAAAGGCAAGGAAGTAGGAAAGTGATTTGCCAGCTCCGCCACCTAGTTCAAGCTTTTGTTGATTCAATCAAAAGGTGTGTTAACTCAAAATAGGCAAAGGAAATAAAGGATTTCCTTTCCCAAGTGTGAACTCAGAATAGGCAAAGGAAACAAAGAATTCCCTTTTCATAGATGAGGAAACTGAGGTAAATAGAGTTTAGTGACTTGCCCAGAGTCCATTGCTAATAAGTACCTGAGGCTACATTTGAATTCAGGTTTTTCTGATTCCAGGCCCAGTACCATATCTTATATCCTGTATCTTAGTAAATCAATTTTAAATAAACTCATTTAAAAATGTTTTCATTGTTAGGCCAATTTACACCTCCATCAACAATATACTAATATAACTCTTTACTTAAAGTCTTTCCAGAATTTGTCATTTTCTTTTTTTATTTTTGTCAATCTGATAGGTATGTGGTAGAACTCAGGAGTACTTTAATTTGCATTTTATTATCAATGATTTAGACTATTTTTTATGATTGTTAATAGCTTTTGGATTTCTTCCTGTAAAAAAACTCTTTATTTTTTTTGGTCATTTATCATTGGGGAATGGTTCTTGGTTTTGTAAATTTGAATAAGTTCCTAATATGCTTTCCCATAGCAAGAATTAGGAATGTGGTGCTGCCACAATCTGGAAAATCTCCTAAAATCTTTCACAAACTTTAACTTTTTAACTGCTTTTAACTTAAAAAAAGAAATAACATATTTTTAATATTAAAAGACAAAATATGTTGATACTCGACAGACATTTCATGCATTTCTGAGTTTCTAAACTTTTTCTATGTCATTTTTGGCCTTTGTATGTGGTCTATGGCATCCACAAAACAATTACATAATGATTATTGTTGGATTTAAATACTATTTACTACATAAAGAAATGTAATCATATTCCTTTTATTTCAAAGGTTTTTAATGGAAATTGATTTTGCATTTTGTTTAAAATGCTTTTTGTCATCAGTATAAGCACATCATTTGGGTTATTCATATATTAACATGCTTTTTTATAATCAATCTTCCTTATATAAAACCAACTCTTTATTTCTGGTATAACCTGTTCAGAATATATAATCTTTCTAAATGTTATTCTAACCTAATTGTATTATTTTATTTAAAACTTTTGCATCAATATTTATTAGGGGTAGTTTTCTTCTGCTTTAATTTTCACTGGTTTAGGGATCGAGATTGTATTTATATCATAAGTTATGAGATGAATATGCCACACTAATGTGCTATTGGTGGATCTGTGAAGTGGTTCAAAGACTCTGGAAAGCACGTTGGAATGATATCCTAAAAGTCACAAAATGATTGACTTAGCAATACCATAACTATATATATATATCCCTGAAGAGATTTAAAGGATCCATATGTATAAAAATCTTATCACAGCACTTTTTGTTGTAGCAAAGACCCAGAAACAAAATGAATACTCCTCAAATGTGGTTAGCAGAACAAAAGATGTCCTATTAATGTAATAGAATATTATTATTTGTGGGGTGCAACTGGGTGGCTCAGTAGATTGAGAGCCAGGCCTAGAGACAGGAGGTCCTGGGTTCAAATCTGACCTCAGACACTTCACAGCTGTGTGACCCTGGGCAAGTCACTTTATCCTCATTGCCTAGCCCTTACTACTCTCCTGCTTGGAACCAATATATAGTATTGATTCGAATGTAGAAGGTGAGTTAAAAAAAAAGAATATTATTATGTGAAAAGAAATGATAAAAGGGACAGATTTGGAAAAAGCTGGAAAGATTTATATGGACAGATACAGAGTGAAAGGAGCAGAACCAGAAGGACAATTTATACAATGACTACAATACTGTAAAAGAAAAAAAATGAATTAAAGCAATGTCCAGTCACATTTTTAAAAGATCAATGCTGAATTATGGTTTTCCTTTCTGGGTAAAGTGGGGATAGATTAGAAGTGCATTTTCAGGCACAGCCATGTGTGGATTTATTTTACAGTACCATATTTTTTTGTTATATGTTTCTTCCTTACTTTTGTCAGGAAAGACTAGTAACAGAGCAGGATATGGTAGTAATAATGGTGATACTAAGAGAAGAAAGGGAAAAAGAAAGAAAACATCAATGAAAGAAGAAAAATCAGCCGACAAGTGCAGAAGGATGTTCAGACAATGACATAGACAAGCAGGGCAGGATTGGAATGATTATGTTAAATTTGAAAAACTAAAACAAGGCAAAAATTCCAATTCAATTCCAAATAATATGTAGTAAAGATTCACAGTTTTATAGGCAATCTTCTTTTTCTGTTTATTTTTTTTTTTGTACAGGGAAATGTTTGTATCTTTTGGTGTTTTTCAAGTTATAATAATAAAAAGGAAAATGTTATATAGTAAAAAAAAATAGATTCAATGACAATTTAGCAAAATAGTATTCTAATTCATCAGTATGCTTAGAGAATAGGCAGGGTGTTCAAGCACACTCTAGGGAAGCATTCTTATTGGACCTTCCCTTGCCAACCCTGTCCACACCTAAAAGAAAGAGAAAGGAATAATGAGAATGCTTCCCCAGGCTTATTAGCACGACCTAGACAGCCCACACTCCTTGGACTCCTATGTTCATATTTGAAATCAAGAACTTGTTTTTTGTGTTCAAGGCTAATTTAAAGTGATTCATTCTGCCTAAAACTTACTAGGAAATTTTCCTTTGACAGTCCTACTTTCCAGGGAACCTAGAATTATTTCTGTCTCAACAGCTGGAAGATGGAGAGTTGGTCTGGAGGTACCCAGCTGCACAGGGGCTTGGCAAAGCTTTCTTTTTCATATCCTCACATCCTCACATCCCAGCAGTGCTCTGCCAAACATATTTTCCCTTGCTTTTTAAAAATGTGTGTCTATTCTGAGGGAAATCCAAGGCACATGTTTTTGATTCATTTACACTTTATTCCTCCAAGTAATTCTCTGTGACATTCCTGAGCTTTATGAGCTTTTAGATGCCTTTGAAAACCACAGAAACAGAAAATCAGGGAATGACACCATGTATAAACTAAATAGGCAAAGCTAGAACCCCATAGAGGTTAATGGGAATTCTGATCTCAGGCAATGGTTTGTCTAATCCTTAATGAAATGGGTAGGCCTATCTCTGACCAAGGGTGTCATGGTTTAGTGTAGATGGAATGGCAAATAGGGATTGACCTATGAAAGCCCAAACACAGATTCTTAAGGTCTCTTCCGTATTCTGATTCTGTATTTTTTAAAAATAACTCTTACTTTTCATCTTAATCAATATTGTGTATTGGTTCTTAGGTAGAAACGCTGGAAGGGCTAGGCAATGGGGGTTAAGTGACTTGCTCAGGGTCAACCAGCTAGGAAGTGTCTGAGATCAGATTTGACCACAAGACCTACTATCTCTAAATCTGGTTCTCAATCCACTGAGCCACCTAGCTGCCTTGTTATCTATTATATTTACATGACAACATGAGGTTCCATTTAGGATATCATTTTTAAAAAATATCTTATTTTTTCTCCTAGTACATGTAAAAACAATCTTTAACATTTGTGAAGAATGAATCAAACTTTCTTTGTCTATCAATCAGCAACTTTTAAATTAATCAATCAAAAACTTAATACCCTTACCAGTCACTAAGTATGAGAGTTCACAAGTCACTTGTCAGAGTGGGTGACAACTCCAGAGGTCACTGACCACTTCTTGGGCAGTGCTAAGCAAATTGAAAGACTGCAATTGGTTTCCATAAAGTGGGGAAGGGAAAGGAAGTGATGTGGAAAAAGGACTATAAAAAGTTCTGAAATTCCTGTCCAAGGAACTTCAACTTTTGATCTTCTCCTTTGGGCTTCTCCTTTGAACTTCTTTGCTTTTGGATTTCACCTTGTGATCTTCTCCTTTGGACTGCTTCTTTGGAGGACTTCTCCTGGGACGTGACCTTTTGGACTTGGCCTTTGGTCTTCTCTTTGGAGTTGGTCTTAAGACTCTGTTGGTGACTTGAACTGAAGGAAGAGACCCTTTATCTGGATCCTGCATTGGCTTGCTGGGTGAGTAGCTGGCCTTCCTTTCCTGAAGGAGGCAGTGTTGGTGGAACCCTTGCTGAAGACACCACCGGGTCCTTTGGCTGAAGGTTATTGAGCCCTGCCAGGGCTGAGCTGGACACTGGAACAACATTTAGTGTGATAAGCTAGACATTTCTCTACCTTCTTATATTTTTGCCATTTTCACTCTTTCCACCTCTTTGTAAATAAAGCTACTAAAAGTCATTTTGACTTTAGCTATAATATTTTTAAAATGGCAACCACAATATTACTTTGGAACTTTCATATTTAGCATAAAAACCTAAATTATATATATATATATTTTTTAATTTTATGGTGGTTTATTTGCAATAGAAGAAAGAAATTAAGAACAAAGGAAAAAGGAAAAGATCTCCTCCGGAGTTCAGAGGCCTCTCAGCCAACGGGTCTTCCCAGAAGATTAAATCTAACTCAGCTTCCAGTTACAAGATGTGGGGCCTCCTTGGAGGCTGGTGCCTTCAGAAGGATCAAGGGAAAGGGAAGTCAGCCTTAACACTCACCACATGGTCGCCCAAGGGAAGCAGTCTCAAGACCCATGCTTCAGAGCTCCATCAAGTTCCACCGCCAAAGTCCACCAAAGCCACAAAGATACCCCTTACAGGAAGGGACACAAAATATAAAGGCAATTCTTTACATCACTTCCTGTGTCTCACATGTGCGAATGGTAGCTTAAACTTGGCTTAGGACAGTCCAGGGGGTCAGTCAGTTGTTTCTGATTTGTCACTGGCTAGCACACGCATAGTCATCTTGTACCTCTAAATTTACTAACTGCAGGTGCATACAAAATATCACCTAAGAGGAAACTACAATAGTTAAAGATAAGAGGGGAATAAAAGAGAGACAGCAAAACCAATGTTTGCTGGGCGCATTGACAAAAAACAATTGGGGGTAATCCCCTTTTGGCATAAGAGCATATAATCAAATAAATGTTCAATCAACCTTCAGTTCAATCAACCACACCCAAAGTTCATTCTGGATCTTCCTGATGTGGTGTAGGTTTTTCAGGCATCTTTCTGCAAACAGTTCATTCTCTGGATTTTAGGAGTTAGCAAGCTTCTTTCCTTGAAGATCTTTCTCGAACAAAAAAAATTTTTTTTAATCTTGGATTTTTATTAAATTTTATATTCTTACACATTCGTTTTTTTAAAGTTTTAAGTTTGAAATTCTTTCCTTTCTTCTGAGCCTCACTCTCTCCCTCCCTTCTTGAGACGAACAATCTGATGTAGATTTTACATGTGTAATAATGTAAAACATTTTTCCATAATGTTAGTAATTTTGTGGAAGAGTTCTTGAATGTAAAAAAGAAGAATGAAAACACAATATAATATGTTACAGACTACATTTAGACTCCAGGTCTTTCTTGGAACGCAAAAGGCAATTTTCATTATGAAACAAGGTTGCCCAATATTACTACTATTATTAATACTGTAGTAGAAATGCTAGCTTTAGTAATTAGAAAATAAAAATACTGAAGGAATTAAAGTAGACAATAAGGAAACTAAACTATTACTCTTTGTGGATGATATGATGTTAGAGAATCCTAGAAAATCAACTAAAAAACTAGTTGAAATAACTAATAACTTTAGCAAAGTTGCAGGATGCAAAATAAATCCATATAAATCATCAGCATTTCCATATATTTCCAACAAAGCTCATCAGTAAGAGTTGGAAAGAAATTCCATTTAAAATCATTCTAGACAATATAAAATCCTTGGGAAACTATTTGCCAAGACAAAAGCAGGAATTATATGAACACAATTACAAAACACTTTTCCCACAAGTAGAAAGACAGAAGAAAAACATTTCCTTGATCATATAGTTCGATGGGGATATGATTGGGGATGTAGACTCTAAATGATACTCTATTGTAAATATTAGTAATATGGAAATAGGTCTTGATCAATGATACATGTAAAACCCAGTTGAATTGCTCATTGGCTACAGGAAGGGGGAGTGAAGAGGAGAGGGCAAGAATATGAATCATGTAACCATGGAAAAACATTCAAAATTAATTAATCAAATAAATACTTTAAAAATACTTTCCCCACAAATAAAGTTAGATGTAAATAATTGGAGAAACATTAATTACTCATGGATAGGCTGAGCTAATATAATAAAAATGACAATCCTACCTAAATTAATTTACTTATTCACTGCCATACCAATCAAACTACCAAAAAAACTATAGAACTAGAAAAATAACAGAATTCATCTGGTAGAATGAAAGATTAAGACTATCAAGGAAACTAATGAAAAAAATGTGAAGCACCAAAATCTTACCAGATTTTAAACTGTACTATAAAGCAGTAATCATCAAAACAATCTGGTACTGGCTCAGAAATAGAAGAGTGGATCAATGGCATAGATAAAGGGAAATGACTTCAGTTATCTAGTGTTTGATAAACCCAAAAGGCAGACCTTAGGATGAAAAGCCCCACCAACATTTGCATGGCAGAACACCAGGACTCTCTGTTCCTCAGCCTGTCAGACCCAATACAAATGCTTATGCATTTACCCAAGAGTATCCTGTATGGCTGAACATGGAGACTTTCCATTCCAGAGAATCACACACTCCACCCCAGCAGAAAATAACCAATGGAATTGATCCAAGTTGCCTTGTTCCCTGTACCTTTCCCCACCCCCAACCCAATAGGACCCTACATCTTTCCCCACTCAAGAGGGGAGCCATTTCTCTTGGTGTCAGGCTCCCTTGCCACTTCCAATAAACCATGCTATATCACCCCACTCTGGTCTCATTATATCCTGGGTCAAACCCCTGTCAGCATGACTGACACCAACGATCTAAGCTTTTGGGATAAAAACTTACTATTTGACAAAAACTGCTGGGAAAATTGGAAAACAATATGGTAAAAATTAGGTTTAGATAAATATCTCACACCCTATAACAAGATAAGGTCAAAATGGGTATATGATTTAAACATAAAGAGTGATATTATAAGTTAATTATGGGAACATAGAATAGTTTACCTGTCAGATCTATGGAGAAGGGAAGAATTTATGACTAAACTAGAGACAGATAACATTATAAGATGAAAAAATGAATAATTTTGATTATATTAAATTAAAAAAATTTTGTACAAACAAAACAATGCAAAAAGATTAAAAGAAAAGCAAAAAACTGGGGAAATGTTTATAAAAAATTTCTCTGATAAAAGTCTCATTTCTCAAATATACAAAGAACAAAGTCAAATTTATAAGAATCCAAGTCATTCTCCAACTTATAAATGGTCAAAAGATATGAATAGGCAGTTTTCAGATGAAGAAATCAAAGCTATCAATAATCACATGAAAAAATGTTCTAAATCACTCTTGACTAGAGAAATGCAAATTAAAAGGTACCACCTCATACCTATCAAATTGGCCAATATGACAGTAAAAGAAAATGATAAATGTTGGAGGAAATATGGCAAAAATTGGGACACTAATGCATTGCTGGTGGTGACGTGAACTGATCCAAACATTCTGGAGGGCAATCTAGAATTATGCCCAAAGAGCTATAAAAGCATGAATGCCTTTTTTATTCAGTAATATAAGATATATCCCAAAGAGATTTTCTAAAAAAGGGAAAGGATCTGTTTGTACAAAAATATTTTTAGCTGTTCTTTTTGTGGTGGTAAAGAATTAGAAACTAAAGGGATGTCCCTCAGTTGGAGAATGGCTGAACAAATTGTGGTATATGATGGTGATAGACTATTGTGCTATAAGAAATGATGAATGATTTCAGAAAGAGTCGAAAAGACTTATATGAACTGATGCAGAGTGAAATAAGCAGAACCAGGAGAACATTATATATGGTAAGAGCAGTATTGTGAAATGATCAAATGTGATAAACTTTGTTATGAACAGTAATACAATGATCCAGGACCGTGCTGAAGACATATGAAAAAAAGAATGCTGTCCACCTCCAGAGTAATCATTGTTGGAGTAGAAATGCAGATGAAAATATATGTTTTATCACTTGCTTATTTGAGTATATAATTTGGGGTTTTGGTTCTATAAGATTATTCACTTACAAAAATGAATAATATGGACATATGTTTGGTGTGATAATACATGTATAACCCATATTGAATTGCTTGTCAGCTCCAAGAATGGAGTGGGGAGGGGAGGGAGACAATATGGATCAAATAACTTTGGAAAACTTACTCGGCAAATTGTTATTAAAATTTTTTTAAAAAGAAATATTGCTGTCAAATTGGGTTTTCTGGCTCTGCTCATTTCACTTTGCATCAGTTCAGAATATAATTTTTAAAAGTTTAGTAGAATTAGGTGTGACTATGATCTCTAATGTCTGGTCAGTATATCAGGTGGGGTCCCATATGTTTGATATCTTGTTCTTCCTTAGTCACCCAGGAGTCACTCTACTAAGCTTTTTTTTTTTAACTCTTACCTTCCATCTTAGAATGAATACTGGGTATTGGTTATAAGGCAGAAGAATGGTAAGGGCTAGGCAATGGGGGTTATGTGACTTGCCCAGGATCACACAGCTAGGAAGTGGCTGAGGTCAAATTTGAACCCAGGACCTCCCATCTGTGGGCCTCAATCCACTGAGACACCCATTTGCCCTCTTGATCTACTAAGCTTTAAAAAACCACCTTGGAGATAATCAGGACTGTTTGGGGAACGAGGTAGCACAAACTTACCTAACTTACTTACAGTGCAACTTTGAATTGTCTCTCCTTGAACGATTTTCTAAATCCTCTGTTTTGTGAATGAGATGCTTCATATTTTCCTCAATTTTTTCATTCTTTTGGTTTTGTTTTATAGTGTCCTGCTGCCTTGTGAGGTCACTTGATTCCAGTTGTTGTATTCTGGTTCATAAAGACTGTATTTCATCCCTGACTTTTTGGTCATCCTTTTCATTCTGGTCTGATTTTCTTTGGAGGTCATCTTTCATCTTTTTTGTCTCATCTTTCATCTTTTTTGTCTCATCTTTCATCTTTTTTGTCTCATCTTTCATCTTTTTTGTCTCATCTTTCATCTTTTTTGTCTCATCTTTCATCTTCTTTGCCTCATCTTTCATCTCCTTTGCCTCATCTTTCATCTCCTTTGCCTCATTTTCCAGCTGGTTGATTTTGGCTTTCAAGACACCATTTTCTTGTTTTAGTTCAAGTGCCTCTGTTTCTAGATGACTTATCTTAGTTTTTAAGTTCTTTTCCTAATTGTCTTCAGCCTCTCTTAATTGTGTTTTGAGTTCTTTCACAGCCTATATCCAATTCGCTGGGATTTCTGATTTATTGTTTGCTGATCTCTCCCCCTCTGTTTCGTTTGCTGAATAGAAGCTGTCTATTATAATTTCTTTCTTCTTTTTCTGTTGTTTGCTCATATTTACCCCCTTCTTTGCTCCCCGTATTTGTCTGTGCTCTTGCTCCTCTCATTTTTTTTGTTTGTTTTGAGGGCTTCTGTCAGTCTCCCCTTTTGGAGCTTTGACAGAAGATCTCTTGGTGCAGTCTCTGGGGGAGGGTTGTTGGGGGTTTGAGCTTCCCTGTCCTCTGGAGGCTTTTGATTGGATTAAAGTCCAGCAGTCAATTAGGAGGGGTGTGGAGCCTGGGCTTCCCTGAGTTCTGAAGACTTTTGATGGGATTAAGTTCAGTTTGGTTGGTCTGCCTGTGCTCTGAGTCTAAAACCTCCTGGAAGGCTGGAGCAAATATGGAAGATCTCCACAGCTCTGGCCAGGCTGCCAGGTCTATTCTCCCTCTCTAGCTCCTTCCCCGCCATCTGTGTTAGAGGCTCTGAGCTTGGCACATCCCTGCCCACAAGGTACACCCTCCAGACAAGCACCTTTTCCTGCCCAGAAGTTCCCGCTGCCGCTGGAGTCTCTGTGCTCTAGGTGGGCAGAGGGAGGGGTCCTAGGACCTTCCTTCTGCCTTCCCCTTAAACCTGAGCATTCTCAGATTTTCAGTGGGGTGTACCTTTTTAATTGAGTCCAGCAGGAGGGTTCCTTGGCTCTGTCTTTTTGTTAGGTTTGATTTTCAGGCCCCTGGGAGCATTCAGTTTGTGATCGGTAAGGAAGGGTATTCAGAGGTCTGAACTTTTGCTCCTTCTAGGCTACCATCTTGACTCCATCTCCTGCAGTGCAACTTTGAAGGACCATAAGGCATAGGGATTTAGTAGGCTAGAACATGTGGGGGTGCACATGAGTCCCCACATTTTCTGGTTCCTAATACTTCTGCTCAGATTTCTTAGGAGGCATACAGACAGAGAGGCAGAAAATATGGTGGAAAGCAATCCCTTCTAGGACTCTGTATTTATTGGTACATGTCACAAGGAGTGTAGTAAGAAGTAGATCAGGGAAGAGTAGAGGAACAAAAGGGGAGGTATTGACCAGACTGAAGCCAGCCAGACAAAGCAGAGAATGACTGAGCCCAGTGGAAATCTGAGAGGTTGACCTGCCTGGGAGCAGCCTGGAGATAGCTGGAGAAGGCAGAGAGTGACCCAAGTTCAGAACTAGACCCAGGCAGGTCAGTAGCAGTGGTTGGGAAAAATGGGAAAAGTCTAGTGTTGTATCTTTCTTCCTTCTTCAGAGTCCAGAGCTATAGAAATGTCAGACCAGAGTCTACATTTATTTTTTGTTGGTTTGTGTGTGTGTGTGTGTGTGGTTGTTGTTGTTGTTGTTGTTGTTGTTGTTGTTGTTGTTGTTGTTGTTGTTGTTGTTGTTGTTGTTTTATTTTCTTCCTCAATTACATGAAAAAAACAATTTTATATTTTTGGTCATTTTTTTTTAGGTTTGAGCCAAATTCTCCCTCTCCCTCTCTCTCCTCTCCCCTCCCTGAGATGGCAAGCAATCTGATATAGTTTTTGCATGTGTAATAACATAGAACATCTTTCTGTATTAGTCATTTTGTGAAAGAGAACTTAAACAAAAGTAAAGAAATAAAGTGAAATACAGCATGTCAGTCTACATTCAGGCTCCATCAGTTCTTACTTTGGAGGTAGATGGCATTTTTCAACATGAGTCCTTGAGGATTTTCTTGGATCACTGTTTTGCTGAGAATAATGAACTTGTTCATAAATGTTCATATAATATCGCTGTTACTATTGCTGTATAATGTTCTGCCGGTTCTGCTCTCTTCACTTTGCATTAGTTCATGTAAGTCTTTCCAGGTTTCCTGAAATCCTCATCGTCATTTCTTATAGCATGGTAGTATTCCATTACAATTATATACCACAACTTGCTCAACCATTCCACCTTTGATAGACATTCCCTCAGTTTTCAATTCTTTGTCACCACAAAAAGAGCTGCTATAAATATTTTTGAACAAAGAGGTCCTTTCCCCTTTAGAGTCCATGTCATTTCTTCTCTCTTTTAAATCTCTTAGACTGGTTTAGAAGAATGTCAGAGAGAAAAGGAAAATTCAACATTGACTACAGCCTTTTGGTCAACTGCCATGCATTGTTTTAATGTATGCATGTTCTATGCTATTTGGTGTTGCTAATAAATCATGTGGCCATTGTTGTGGGCCAGGATTGACTGGGGCATTTCTGATACTTTAAGGCAGAGCAACTGGAACCAAATGATATCTATTCATAGGCCACATACAAGTAAGAGAGGTTTATTTAGTTGCAATTAGTTAGTTACAGAAAAGATGCTAGGTAGGATAGAACACAGGAACCAATGTATAGGTGCTGGTCCCATTCATCATTTTAGAAATGCTTTTAGTCAGTAGAGTGTGATGGGTCAGAAGAGTGGGGTTAATTTACATGGCAATGAGACTTTGAGAGCCCAGCCAGTGGTTTCTCAGAGGGGAGGATCCTTCTGTCTAGGTGTGGTAGTCCAGTCAAATAAGAATGAGAGACAATGAATGCTCAATCTGTATTTAGGCATTACCTAGTGTTCTATTTTGAACAGGGTTTGTGTTTATTTTATAGGTTCAGTGAGTACACACTTTTTTGGCATACAATCATTTTTCAATATGCACGATCATCTACAGATAATTGGATATGTCACACATTACCAAATCATTTAATCAGCATTTTATGATCATTTACTACATTGCTACAACAAAGATGGAGATAAATGACATGAGTAGGGTGATCTGGAGGTTAGTCCCTCCTGACGTAGGGGATGACCAGTTAGGAGAATCATTGTTATTTTTGGTCAGCTTTCACAATCAATCACAATTACTTAGGAAATGGGTAACAAAACATTTCGTAGCTAGGTACAGGGTTAGAGGGTAATTTAAGACAGACCAGAATTGGGATTTTCCTCAATTTCCAAGTTGTATATTTCTTGTGCTTGATTCAAGCACCTGACAAGGTTGCTTAGTTGTTATAAACATAACAAAATAGTGGAGTGTGTCTGTAGCCTGTGTTTCAAAGGAATGATTAATTTACCTGTCATGCTTTGCCTCTAATGGGTATGGAGTGTTTAAGTTTTCTTCCTCTGCTTGAGAGAGAAGGGAGGGGTAATGAGTAATGGTCTTTAGGTTTTAATTCTGTGATTGTAATCTTTTGGGGGTAATAATCTGGGGAGATTAAAGTGGGATATATGTGTTGATTATTTCTCCAGTATTGGGGAGAGAACAATAATTATAGCAATTCCATTATTAAGGGAATTTAGAGGGAGAAGTCACATGATAGGGGGTTCAGTGGTTGCCTTATCTTTCTGAAGGTTGCTTTGCAACATCCATTTCCCTGGCTGTGACTCTGTCAGACAGTGGAGATATGATGGCTTCCCACAATGAGACATCCATCAAATCTGAGAGGTGCTGATTCCTTATAGACTGGCTCTTTTTTGCCAGAAGTAATCAGGAAGCCACATGAATATCTCAAGGCTTTGCTTCTGGATCAATCAATTCTTAGGGACAACTGTCTTACCTTTTAAGGGGGGGGGGGAACTAGTCCAGATCATGTGGCAAAGTCTTTTTAAAGCTATTTTTTCCCATATATGTAGAAACACTTTTTGACAATTACTTTCTAACATTTTAAGATTCAAATTTTCTTCTTCCCTCCTCCACCCAGACAGTAAATAGTCTGATATACATTATACCAATGCTTTCATGCAATACATATTTCTATTGCTCATGCTGGGACAGAAGACATATATCACATATATAATAAAAAAAAACTTATAAAAGAAAGAAAGTGGAAGATGGCATGCTTTGATCTGCACACAGATTCCAACACTTCCTTCTTTGGCTATGGATAGCATTTTTCATCATGGATCCCTTGTGGATATTGGCAATCTTAATAGATATTATTCCTACTATTCCTCTACTCCTTGGTATTAAGGGCTTCGAGAGGACCTTCTATGACTTAAATGGACTTAAGGTTATTCCTGGATAACCATGACCTTGGGTATATGAGAGGTGTGGTACTGGAAAAGGAATGTTGTAAAGTTAAAAAAAAAAACAGAAACATAGGATTAAAAAGCAAAAGTAATGTGATAACTTCCTTGAAGGAGCACAATACTTCAGGGACTGACTGTAGAGGAACACAAGCCAAAAAACTCAGGCTTCTCCACCCTCCATCAAAAGAACACCGGATTTGCAGATTGAAGTGCATTTTCCACTTTATCTCCTTCAGAAGTTTGTTTGTTTGTTTTTTAACATGGGATATGTGCCTTCTTTCCCAACATGACATACAGATATAAGTATTGCATGATGGCACAAGCATAACTTATAGCATATTGCTTGCCATCTCAAGAAGGAGGGAAGGAAGGGAGGGAGAAAATTTGGATCAAAAATATCAGAAAAAAATGTTTTAAATTGTTTCTGTATGCAATTGGGGGAAAATAATTTTTAAAAAGGATACTGGATCTCCTAACATAAAGTGAGGTTTATGAATTGGAGCAGCACCAGGAACATCTGGGTCATGGTCTAGATGATGACACTTCTGACAGTCTCTGATCCTCCACAATGGTCAGGTCACCTGTAGTAGAGTATCTAGGAAGGTATTGCCTTCTTGCATGAAGTCTTTACTAGGTTCCAGAGTTTTATCTTAGACCCCACTTCTTTAGTATTCTCTTATCTACCAGCTAAGACCTCCCTTCCCAAATATCTTCCCATTTAGAAGTCTCTGCTTATAGGCTTCCCTTTTTTTCCATAAGAGACAAGTAAAGACTTTACCTCACCTCCACCTTGGGCCTCAAAATTGGCCCCAAATCAACTAAGAGATCTCCATACTTCCAGGTAAATACCCATACACCATACCTATGCAGAGATTCATTTACCTATTCTATGTTCTTAGAAAGCAAGGACACTTCCAGTGATACTACTCCATTGATCTACCAAGAGTATTTGAAAGAGTTATCCAAATCATCCTGAACAAAGGAAACCTCCAAGTGAAGAGAACTTGAGTCATTTCCCAAGGGAGCATGGAGTCTTCTAATAGGGCAGGGATATCCAAGCTTAGGTGATTCTATACTAGGTATGGATTAAGGAAGGACTGGAGAAGGTCATCTTTACCAGTGTCCAAAAACAGTCCATCTTTGTTTAGTAAGTCTTTCAGGAGGCCGAATCTTGGAAACTGCTCTATTGGAGAGCCCTTACCCCAGGATAGAATTGATTTCTAGAAGACATACTTTCTATGTGGTGAAATACTTGGCTCCAATAGTTAAGGGCATATTGGCAAAACTGTAGTTTAGCACGAATAAAACTCTTGCCCTGAGATAGGGAGAAAAGGGCCAATTTTCTGGTTGGGAGCAGGTTAAAAACATCACAGGATAGGTATATGCTCTGATTGGTGTAGGTAGCTATCTTTTCCTTGTTAGTGGGGAACACATGGTTCCATACTCAGCACAACTGGGTTTTATGGTCCCTGTGTCTAGAAGGATAATGGACTCACTTCTAACCTCTGTCATTCTCACAACGTCATTAACTTGGTTGTTAAGTTCATCTGAGGGCATATGATAGCTTTAGGGGTGCTAATATGACCCACAAATAACTATAAGTGATGGGCAAAATTTCTCAACTGGTTCTATCCCCAAAGGTTGGGATTGTCTAGTACTGTTCTCTCTAGACTCCAGACCACTTGGTCAGCCCTATTGTAAACTCCTGTAGTTATATATTAAAATTCTCATGGGTGGACACCTGAGAAGGAGATTGGAAACTGAGGGAAAATAGAGAAGAGAAAAAGAGAGACAAAGGAATAAAGACTCAGAGACAAGGAGTTAAAAAATATGGGCTACATCTTGCCATGCCCCTCTTATGGTATTGAGAGAGGGTTCTACACGTGCCCTCAAACTTTTAGGAGAGTTTAGGAATGTGGAGTGAGAGGTAACTAATGAACATGTGACATGGCATAGGCTTTAACATTGGCTCAATTGACAATCACGTAATCAAAGAGGAAGAGGTTAATCAAACATGTGACTTGGTAAGGAGTGTGGTCTAACAAGGAGGTAGCTAGTACCCTGTGGCAGCTAACACCCTGCCCAGGAATTCTGTTGACCTTTAGACTGAAGATTTGGAAATAGAATGACCAATAAGTAACACGACTATGCATCTGGTATATGAGCACTTAAGATACAATATCAATACACCAATCATACTTCCAAGATGGTATATTAATACCTAGTATGCTACACCTATGGGTACTACCCATGAATCAATGAAGATAAAGATCTTATCCACTCCATCTCTAAAGACTTTTTCACACACTACCAGGACATTAATGTTACCAGATTAATGGCTGTGGAAGTCCAACTTCAAACATCTCTCTCATAGAGTGAGCCAAGCATTCTTCAGGAGCCAGGCCTTTGTTAGGGGCCCATTGGGTTAGAGGAGGTGACATGATGTTGAGAAGATTTCTGGAGTCAGGATTGAAACTTGTTTGTGAAGAACATTAATACCCAAGGGACTTGTACCAGCTCCCTCTTGAATGTGCCATTTCCATTTAACAATAGAATCTTCCATTAGGCTATCCATCTTGTTAACATGATCACCTTACATGACAACTCAAAATAGACAACTCTCAGTGAAAGGGTGATGCTATGAGCTTGTGTCATCTGCTCAGTAAGTAACTAGGGTCCAGCAACAAAAATGCAACTGCCTTTCTTCCTTTTTTTCTGAACTCTAACAAATACAAATAAAATGAGAATTTTCGTATGTAAAGTAAAATATAAAGCAAAACCAAATATTGAAAACGAAACCACAAAATCTCTATTACATTCAGAAACCTCTTCAATTGACCAGGACTGTGTGATAAAACTGGAGGACCCTCAAAAGATAACTAGTTAATTTTCTTCCTTTTCTTTCTTGGTTTGATCTCTTCCAATCTCATGGCATTCCAGTGAAAGACAATGATAATAGATTTCTATACTCAGTTGTGTCTGTTTTCCCCTCTTTGAGCCAATTCTGATGAGAGTACGGTTCTTTTGCTTCCCTACTTACATCCCTCATCTTCTCCATTGTAAAAGCTCTTCCATGCTTTTTTCCATGTGAGATAATTTACC
Source organism: Monodelphis domestica (assembly GCF_027887165.1). Classification (NCBI taxonomy): domain Eukaryota; kingdom Metazoa; phylum Chordata; class Mammalia; order Didelphimorphia; family Didelphidae; genus Monodelphis; species Monodelphis domestica. The sequence continues at coordinate 203,993,219 of NC_077228.1, forward strand.
CCATTTATTTCTACCTTCCCCCTTCTCCCAATGCATTCCTCTTTCTCATTCTTTTGTTTTATTTTTTTAGATATAATCCCATTGTATTCAACACACACCTTTACCTCTATGTATACTTCTAACTGCCCTAATAATAATAAAGTTCTTAGGAACTGCATATAGCATCTTCCAGTGAAGGAATGTAAACAGTTTAATCTTATTGATTCTCTTTTGATTTCTCTTTCCTGTTTATCTTTTTATGCTCCTCTTGATTAAGAGTCCAGTTTACTATTGAGCTCTGTTTTGTTTTGTTTTTTCAATCTGGAATATTTAAAAGTCCCCTATTTCATTTAACACTCATTTTTTCCTCCTGAAGGATTCTGCTCACTTTTGTTGGATAAGTGATTCTTGGTTGAAATTTTAGCTCCTTCATGCTCTGGAAAACATATTCCAGGCCCTTCCAACTTTTTAATGTAGAAGTTGCTAAATCTTGGGTCATCCTGGCTGTGGCTTTATGTGATTTAAATTATTTCTTTTTGGCTACTTGTGATATTTTCTCCTTGACCTAGGAGTTCTGGAATTTGGATTTATGTCCTTAGGAATTTTCCTTTGGGAATCTCTTTTAAGAGGTGGTTGGTGGATTCTTTCAATTTCTACTTTACCCTCTGGTTCTAAAATATCAGGGTAATTTTCCTGAATAATTTCTTGAAAGATAACAGCTAAGTATATTTTTGACCCAATGCTACCACTATTAGTAGTATATTCCAATGATGAAAAATGCTGTCCACATCATATGAAGAGGGAACTATAGAACTCTGAATACAGATTAAAACATTTTTCCCCACTTACTTTACTTTTGCCTTTTTTTGGGCAACATAACTAATATGGAAATATATTTTACATGACTTCACATGTATATTTGCTATCATATTACTTAGCTTCTCAGTAGATTGGGGAGGAGATGGAGGAAGAGAGAAAATTTAGAATTCAAAAAAATTTTTAATTAATTTTTAAATAAAGTATATGCTAAAAGGAAAGGAGGACAGAAAAATGAAGGGAAAAAAGGAAGGAAGGAAGGAAGGAAGGAAGGAAGGAAGGAAGGAAGGAAGGAAGGAAGGAAGGAAGGAAGGAAGGAGCCTCAAAGAGATCTTAGAATTACAAAGCCATATATTTAGACCAAGAAGGGATCCTAGAAGTCTTGAAGAATATGTAACTCATTTAATTTACCTAGTCATATCAAAGATAGAGAGAAAGGATTCATTTGCACAAAATATTTATATTAACACTTTTTGTTGTAGCAAAGAGGAAAAAAATGAATGCATATGAACTAGGGAATTGTCAAATAACAATCGAGTTATTTGCAGGTGGAGGATCAGGATAAGAGAAATGGAGGTGGGATCAGAAAGGTCACAGATAGACTTACAGAAAGACTTCAAGGCCTCTTGCTGACCAGTGATAAAGTTTAATGATTTGGGGTACATTCTTATAGAGAAAATGACATGGGCTAAGGGATTAGGTAAATCTTTTGCAGGGACAATGGTTAGTAATGACTTACAAAATAGAGACAATGGGTGTAGATTATTTCAGTTGTTCTAAACAGTTTTCTATAGGTGATAATTCAATATTTCAATGTATAACCATCTAACAGAGTTTTTCATAGAATTCCTGCATCAGCAATTTCTTGGAAGGACATTTAGTATTTGGGGAGGAATTGGATTAAGTTCTCATGCTGAGGGAAGAAGCTACATGTCTGACTACTTCTAAACTATGGCTGTGATTTTACTGTGGCCTACTCTTACCACTGAGGGCTACAGGGATTGGTTGGAAAAATTCATATGAATAATTATTAATGGAATGTCATGTTAAAAAATGATGAAAAGGGTGGATTTATAGAAACCTGGGAAGACTTATATGAACTAATGCACAGTGAAGTAAGTAGAGGTAGAAGAACTATTTATGTGACCAGGAAAAGAAGGAAAAAATTTTTGAAAGATTTATGAACTCTGGTCAATAAAATAAACATGAATAATCAGAAGAATGTTGATGAAACATGTATCTTGAAAGGAAAGTAGGTAATAAGTATGTATATGGCACCTACTACAGTGTATTACTGTACTACATACGGTATAGTAAAGCACTATATGGCAACTATTACACTGTTACTACACTGGGATAAACACTTTAAAAATATAATTTGATCCTCACAACCACCCTGTAAGATAGGACCTGCTATTCACATTTTACAGATTAGGAAACTGAGGCTGAGAGAGGGCAAATAGTTTGTTCAGGATCATACAGCTAGTTAGTGTCTGAAGCCGAATTGGAACGCAGGTCTTCTTTATTCTAAGTCCAGTACTTTGTCCTCTGCACCCCCTCACTGCCTTTTGGATTAAGAGGATTTGTGGAAGACTTTACATGAAACAACAAGATGAGCAAAGGGGCCTCTCTCAGATTCATTTATAATGATCAATATTTATTCAGTCAACATAGTAACTAAAGCCTGAACCTGACTGTCCTATGGAACCCTCTTTTCTGTAATAACTACCTAGAGATCTTACTTTAATCTGCATAGCTAGGAGATATATAACCACATAAAAGAGACTATATTAATTAGGCTCACTTAAAGGCTCTATCTAGATCTAGCTCATGATGCCAGAAGATTCTTCTCTAGGCTGCAGCCTCACAGGATCTCTCCTGGGGTTTCCTACAGCTGTTGGAAATACAAACTTGTTCCAAATCAATAAGTTATTTTTGCTATAACTATGTAGTTTTCATTGACCTAGTCCTGATTTGAACCAAGGTCCTCCAAGGGCTTTGTTGATTTTCTAGCTCAGCATAATTTTTTTTTTTATGAAGAGAAATTACATTGACCAGATCAGTAATCAAATGAACAGAAATCACATGGTTATCTCAATAGATGCAGAAAAAAGCCTTTGAAAAACGCCTTTGAAAAAATACAACACCCATTCTTACTGAAAACACTAGAAAGTGTGGCAATAAAAGGGTCTTTCGATAAAATACTAAGTAGTATTTATTTTAAACCATCAGCAAGTATCATCTATAATGGGAATATGTTTGAAGCCTGCCCAATAAGATCAGAAGTGAAGCAAGGATGCCCATTTTCACCACTATTATTTAATATTGTACTAAAAATGCTAGCTTTAACAATAAGAGAAGAAAAAGAAATTGAAAGAATTAAAAGTAGGCAATAAGAAATAAGTTAAATTAAATTAAATTTTCAAAAAAAAAGTAGGCAGTAAGGAAACTAAACTATCACTTTGTGGATGATATGAAGGTATACTTAGAGAATCCTAGAAAATCAACCAAAAACCTATTTGAAATAATTAATAACTTTAGCAAAGCTGCAGCACACAAAATGAACTCACATAGATCATAAACATTTCTATATATTTCCAAAAAAAGCTCAGCAGCAAGAGTTAGAAAGAAAAATTCCATTTAAAATCACTCTAAAAATACATGGGAATCTATTTGCCAAGACAAATGATATAAACACAGTTACAAAACACTTTTCCCACAAATAAAGTTAGATGTAAACAATTGGAAAAACATTAATTGTTCATGAGTAGGCTGAGCTAATATAATAAAAATTACAATCATACCTAAATTAACTTACTCAGTGCCATACCAACCAAACTACCAAAAATTATTTTATAGAACTAGAAAAATAATAACAAAATTCATCTGGAAGAATGAAAGATCAAGAAAATCAAAGGAACTAATGGGAAAAAAAGTGAAATATGGTAGCCTAGAGGTGCCAGATCTTAAAGTATTATAAAGCAGTTATCATCAAAACAATCTGAAACTGGTTAAGAAATAGAAGGGTGGATCAATGGAATAGATTGGGGGTAAATGACCTTAGTTATTTAGTATTTGATAAACCCAAAGATCTGAGCTTTTGGGATAATAATTCACTATTTGAGAAAAAATTCTGCTGGAAAAATTAAAAAACAGTATGGCGAAAATTAGGTTTAGATCAATATCTCTTACCCTATATCAAGATAAGGTCAAAATAGGTATATTATTTAAACATAAAGAGTGATATTATAAGTAAATTAGGGGAACATAAGAATAATTTACCTGTCAGATATATAGAGAAGGGAAAAATTTATGACTAAAGATAGAGAAGGAACATTACAAAATGTAAAATGAATCATTTTGGTTATATTAAATTTAAAAGATTTTGCAGAAACAAAACCAATGCAACAAAGATTAAAGGGGAAGCAACAAACTGGGAAAATTTTTTATAACAAATTTCTCTGATAACTGTCTCATTTCTCAAATATACAAAGAACAAAGTCAAATTTATAAGAATCCAAGTCATTCTCCAACTAATAAATGGTCAAAGGATATGAATAGGCAGTTTTCAGATGAAGAAATCAAAACTATCAATAATCACACGAACAGGGGGACAGCTGGGTAGCTCAGTGGATTGAGAGCCAAGCCTAGAGATAGGAGATCTAGGTTCAAATCTGGCCTCAGATACTTCCCAGCTGTGTAACCCTTGGCAAGCCACCTGACCCCCAATTCCCAGCCCTTACCACTCTTCTGCTTTGGAACCAATACACAATATTGATTCCAAGATGAAAGGTAAGGGTTAAATTGAAAAAAAAAAAACCTAAAAAAATTCATATAAAAATGTTTTAAAACACTCTCAATTAGAGAAATCCAAATTAAAACAACTCTTAGGTACCACCTCATACCTATCAAATTGGCCAATATAACAGAAAAGGAAAATGATAAGGAGGGAATGTGGCAAAATTGGGACATTAATGCATTGTTAGTGAACTGATCCAACAATTCTGGAGGGCAGTTTGGAATCATAACCAAAGAGTAATAAAAGAATGCATACCCTTTGATATAGTAATACTACTACTAGATCTTTATCCCAAAAAAGATAAAGAAAAATGGGAAAGAACCTATTTGTGCAAAAATATTTATAGCTGCTCTTTTTTGTTGTGTGTGGCAAAGAATTGGAAATTAAAGAGAATTCCCTCAATTAGGGAATGGCTAAACAAATTGTGGGATATGATGGTGAGGAATATTACTGTGCTATAAGGAATGATGAATGGGATTATTTCAGAAAGAGCTAGAAAGACTGACATGAATTGATGTAGATAAATAAGCAGAACCAGAAGAACATTGTACATAGTAACAGTAATAGTAATATCCAGAACAATTCTGAAGAACGTATAAAAAAGAATGTTATCTACCTCCAGAGAAAGAACTGTTGGAGTAAGAATGCAGATGGAAGCATATAATTTATCACTTGTTTATTTGGGTATATGTTTTAGGGTTTGGGTTTCATAAGATTACTCACTCACAAAAATGAATAATATGGTAACATGTTTTGTATGATAATACATGTATAACCCAGACTGAATTGCTTGCCAGCTCCAGGAAGAGGAAAGGAAGAAAGGAGGGAGTAATAACTTAAGAAAATTCATGTGGAAATTTGTTATTAAAATAAAAAATTGTAAGAAATTACAGTGTAAGGGTGTACTCTGTTACAACTTTGGCAAATTTTCAGCGTGCAAGGAACAAGCAAAAAAGATAATGCAATGTAATTGGAATTCCTTTTCAAATCTGAGCATCATTTTCATCTTTTAAATGACTGTGAGACTTTAGCTCATTTTCCAGTAAAAAGTTCAGGACTCATTCAGTTGCACAGATCAACAAAAGAAACTTACAATTAAAAAAAAAGACAATTTAGTATCTGGGATCCTTAGAACTGTTTGGTGATTATTGGGCAAATGGCCATTGCCTACCCTGTGAAGATGAAGACTTGGAAAGTGTACTCCATAGTCATCCATCCATCTGTTGCCAAAGGACTCAGCTTTTTGTTATACCAAGAATAGTTAAAAGAGATGGCATATCTCTATTTTCCCACTTTCTGCCTTGGAGGTGATTAATCTCAGAGCCCAAGGACCTGAGGGAGCAGACTACAAGAACAAGAGAGACTCGTGCTATTCCCTGCTGAGAATCTCCACCATTTCTTTTTATTTTTTTTTTATTTTTTTAAAATTTTATTCTATTTGATCATTTCCAAGCATTATTCATTAAAGACATAGATATTTTTCTTTTCCTCCCCCCCACCCCCCATAGCCGATGCGTAAATCCACTGGGCATTACATGTTTCTTGATTTGAATCCATTGCTATGTTGATAATATTTGCATTAGAGTGTTCATTTAGAGTCTCTCTTCTGTCATGTCCCCTCAACCGCTGTAGTCAGGCAGTTGATTTTCCTCGGTGTTTCCACTCCCATAGTTTATCCTTTGCTTATGAATGGTGTTTTTTTCTCCTGGATCCCTGCAGATTGTTCAGGGACATTACACCGCCACTAATGGAGAAGTCCATTACGTTCGATTATACCACAGTGTATTAGTCTCTGTGTACAATGTTCTCCTGGTTCTGCTCCTCTCGCTCTGCATCACTTCCTGGAGGTTGTTCCAGTCTCCATGGAATTCCTCCACTTTATTATTCCTTTTAGCACAATAGTATTCCGTCACCAACATATACCACAATTTGCTCAGCCATTCCCCAATTGAAGGGCATCCCCTCGTTTTCCAGTTTTTGGCCACCACAAAGAGTGCAGCTATGAATATTTTTGTACAAGTCTTTTTGTCCATTATCTCTTTGGGGTACAGACCCAGCAGTGCTATGGCTGGATCAAAGGGTAGATATTCTTTTGTCGCCCTTTGGGCATAGTTCCAAGTTGCCCTCCAGAATGGTTGGATCAGTTCACAACTCCACCAGCAATGAATTAATGTCCCTACTTTGCCATATCCCCTCCAGCATTCATTACATTCCTTTGCTGTTATGTTAGTCAATCTGCTTGGTGTGAGGTGATACCTCAGAGTTGTTTTGATTTGCATCTCTCTGATTATAAGAGATTTAGAACACTTCTTCATGTGCTTATTAATAGTTTTGATTTCTTTATCTGAGAAGTGCCTATCCATGTCCCTTGCCCATTTATCAATTGGAGAATGGCTTGATTTTTTGTACAGTTGATTTAGCTCTTTATAAATTTGAGTAATTAAACCTTTGTCAGAAGTTTCTATGAAGATTTTTCCCAGTTTGTTGTTTTCCTTCTGATTTTAGTTACATTGGTTTTGTTTGTGCAAAAGCTTTTTAATTTGATGTAGTCAAAATTATTTATTTTGCATTTTGTGATTCTTTCTATGTTTTGCTTGGTTTTAAAGTCTTTCCCCTCCCAAAGGTCTGACATGTATACTATTTTGTGTTTACCCAGTTTACTTATGGTTTCCTTCTTTATGTTTAAGTCACTCACCCATTTTGAATTTATCTTGGTGTAGGGTGTGAGGTGTTGATCTATTCCTAGTCTCTCCCACACTGTCTTTCAATTTTCCCAACAGTTTTTATCAAATAGTGGATTTTTGTCCCCAAAGCTGGGATCTTTGGGTTTATCGTATACTGTCTTGCTGAGGTCGCTTTCCTCCAGTCTATTCCACTGATCTTCCTTTCTGTTTCTTAGCCAGTACCAAATTGTTTTGATGACTGCTGCTTTGTAATATAGTTTAAGGTCAGGGACTGCAAGGCCCCCATCATATGTTTTTTTTTTCATTATTTCCCTGGATATCCTTGATCTTCTGTTCTTCCAAATGAACTTTGTTATGTTTTTTTCTAAATCAGTGAAGAAGTATTTTGGTAGTTCAATGGGTATGGCACTAAATAGATAAATAAGTTTGGGTAGGATGGTCATTTTTATTATATTGGCTCGTCCTATCCATGAGCAGTTAATGTTTTTCCAATTGCTCAAGTCTAGTTTTAGTTGTGTGGAGAGTGTTTTGTAGTTGTGTTCATATAGTTCCTGTGTTTGTCTCGGGAGATAGATTCCTAGGTATTTTATTTTGTCTAAGGTGATTTTGATGGGATTTCTCTTTCTAGTTCTTGCTGCTGAGCTGTGTTGGAGATATATAGAAAAGCTGATGACTTATGTGGATTTATTTTGTATCCTGCAACTTTGCTAAAGTTGTTGATTATTTCAATTAGCTTTTTGGTTGAATCTCTAGGATTCTCTAAGTAGACCATCATGTCATCTGCAAAGAGTGATAACTTGGTCTCTTCCTTGCCTATTTTGATGCCTTCAACTTCTTTTTCTTCTCTAATTGCTACTACTAGTGTTTCTAGTACAATGTCAAATAGTAGAGGTGATAATGGGCATCCTTGTTTCACTCCTGATCTTATTGGGAATGCGTCTAGTTTATCCCCATTGCAGATGATATTAGCTGATGGTTTTAGATATATACTGTTTATTATTTTTAGGAATGACCCTTCTATTCCTATGCTTTCTAGTGTTTTTAATAGGAATGGGTGTTGTATTTTATCAAATGCTTTTTCTGTGTCTATTGAGATAATCATGTGGTTCTTGCTGGTTTGCTTGTTGATGTGGTCAATTATGTGGATGGTTTTCCTAATATTGAACCAGCCCTGCATCCCTGGTATAAATCCTACTTGATCATGGTGAATGATCCTTCTGATCACTTGCTGGAGTCTTTTTGCTAGTATCCTATTTAAGATTTTTGCATCTATATTCATTAGGGAGATTGGTCTATAGTTTTCTTTCTCTGTTTTTGACCTGCCTGGTTTTGGAATCAATACCATGTTTGTGTCGTAAAAGGAGTTTGGTGGAACTCCCTCTTTGCTTATTATGTCAAACTTTGTATAGTATTGGGATTAACTGTTCTCTGAATGTTTGATAGAATTCACTGGTGAATCCCTCAGGCCCTGGGGATTTTTTCTTAGGAAGTTCTTTGATGGCTTGTTGGATTTCATTTTCTGATATGGGATTATTTAAGAATTCTATTTCCTCTTCTGTTAGTCTAGGCATTTTGTATTTTTGTATATATTCATCCATATCCCCTAAATTGGTGTATTTATTGCCATATAACTGGGCAAAGTAATTTCTAATGATTGCCTTAATTTCCTCTTCATTGGAGGTGCTGTCCCCCTTTTCATCTTTAATGCTGTTAATTTGCTTTTCTTCCTTCCTTTTTTAATTAGATTGAACAGTACTTTGTCTATTTTGTTTGTTTTTTCAAAGTACCAGCTTCTTGTCTTATTTATTAAATCAATAGTTCTATCACTTTTGATTTTATTAATTTCTCCCTTAATTTTTAGGATTTCTAGTTTGGTTTTCTGCTGGGGGGGTTTTAATTTGATTGCTTTCGAGTTTTTTCATTTGCATTTCCAATTGATTGATCTCTGCTCTCCCTAATTTGTTAATATAAGCATTCAGGGATATGAATTTACCTCTGATTACTGCTTTGGCTGCATCCCAAAAGGTTTGAAAGGATGTCTCGCCATTGTCATTTTCCTCGATGAAATTATTAATTGTTTCTATGATTTCTTCTTTAACTAAACGATTTTGGAGTATCATATTGTTTAATTTCCAATTGGTTTTAGATTTGGTTTTCCATGTACCATACTGATCATTATTTTTATTGCCTTGTGATCTGAGAAGGCTGCATTCATTATTTCTGCTTTTCTGCATTTGTGTGCTATGTTTCTGTGACCTAATGTATGGTCAATTTTTGTGAATGTGCCATGTGGTGCTGAGAAGAAGGTGCATTCCTTTTTATCCCTATTTATTTTTCTCCATATGTCTATTAATTCTAATTTTTCTAAGATTTCATTTACTTCTTTTACCTCTTTCTTATTTATTTTTTATTTGATTTATCTAAATTTGATACTGGTTGGTTTAAGTCTCCCACTAATATGGTTTTACTGTCTATTTCTTCCTTCAATTCTCCTAGTTTCTCCATTAGAAATTTGGGTGCTATATTATTTGGTGCATACATGTTGATTAATGATATTTCCTCATTGTCTAAAGTCCCTTTTAACAAAATATAATTACCTTCCCTATTCCTTTTGATCAGATCTATTTTTGCTTTGGCTTTATCAGATATCATGATTACCACTCCTGCCTTCTTTCTGTCAGTTGAGGCCCAGAAGGTCTTACTCCATCCTTTAATTCTGACCTTGTGGGTGTCAACCCGCCTCATGTGTGTTTCTTGAAGACAACATATGGTAGGGTTTTGGATTCTAATCCATTCTGCTATTCGTCTACGTTTTATGGGTGAGTTCATCCCATTCACGTTCAAAGTTATGATTGTCATTTGTAGACTCCCTGGCATTTTGATATCCTTCCCTAACTCTAACCTTTTCTTCTTCGGCTCTACCTTTTAGTCCAGTGATTTACTTTGAATCAGTCCCCCTTGTCCCCTCCCTTGATGTTTCCCTTTTTAGTCCCTCCCTTTTTGTTCCCTCCCCCTCCCCCCTCTCTTTCCCTCCCTTTTTGTTTTCCCTCTCCCCCTCCCCCCCCCCTTGGTTTTCCCTTCTCCCTACCCTTGTTGGGTAAGATTGAATTCAAGATCCCAATGGATCTGGATGTTTTTCCCTCTCAGAGTTGATTTCCCTGAGATTAAGGTTTAAGTAAAAAACCCTCTCTTCCTCTCCTTCTTATAGGAGTTTTCTTCCCCTCCCCTTCCCATGTGAATCTTTGTGTGAGAAAGATTTTTCTATTTGGTCTTTCTTTACCCCGTATTTATACATTACATTTTTCCCACATGTTAGTATACATAGATTGATATAAATGTAGTCCTTATAGAAGAGAGTTTGAATAAAAGAAGAAGATAACATTTTTCCCCTTTCCTTAATCTTTACCTTTTCAGGTATTCCTTGCTCTTTGTTTTTCGGTATCAAACTTTCCACAGAGCTCTGGTCTTTTCTTTGCAAAAAGTTGGAAATCTATTTTGTTGAATGCCCATACTTTCCCTTGGAAGTATACAGTCAGTTTTGCTGGGTAGCTGATTCTTGGTTGAAGACCCAGCTCTCTTGCCTTTCTGAAGATCATGTTCCATGCCTTACGATCATTCAGAGTAGAACTTGCAAGGTCTTGTGTGACCCTGATTGGCATTCCTTTATATCTAAATTGTCTTTTTCTGGCTTCCTGTAGGATTTTTTCTTTTGTTTGAGAGCTTTGGAATTTGGCAATTACATTCCTGGGAGTTGTCTTTTGGGGGTTTAGTGTAGAAGGTGTTCTGTGAGCTCTGTCAGTGGCTGTATTACCCCCTTGTTCTAGAATCTCTGGGCAATTTTCTTTGATTATATCTTGTATCACGATGTCGAGTTTGGTGTTTATTTCTGGCTTTTCTGGAAGTCCAATTATTCTTAAATTATCTCTTCTCCCTCTGTTTTCCAGATCTGTCACCTTGTCGGTGAGATATTTTATGTTCTCTTCTAATTTCTTGGTATTTTGGCTTTGCTTTATTAATTCTTGTTCTTTTACACGATCGTTGTCTTCCAGCTGCCTGATTCTGGCCTTTAAAGCCTGGTTTTCCTTTTCAGTTTGGTCACACCAGTTTTGTAGATGCGTGAATTTCTTTTGCATTATTTCCCACTTTTCCTCCCAGAAGGGCTTCCATCTTTTTGGTCATTTCTGATTCAAATTCTTCATGGGTTTGTGGAGAGTTTCCATTTCCTTTGGAAGGTTTCGGAGCATTTTCTTATGTATCGTCTTCTATCTCCTCTGTATTTTGTATTTTTGCTCCGTAGAATGTGTCCAAAGTCGCCCCTTTCTTCTTATTTTTCTTGGGATTTTGGGGCTTCTGTGCTTCTGTGGAGTTTGCCATCTCTGAATGGGGAGGATTCGCTTTTCTTATCTCTGTCTGGTGTTCAGAGGCTTTAGTCCTGGGCAGATTGTCCGTTCTATGAGCTTTCCCTGGGTTAAACTGAGTATGCCTTAAGGCAATGACTTTCACTGGAACTGGAATGGAAGGGTCGGACCAGGGGGCCACATTCTCCCCCGGCTCTGTTTCCCTGCTGCTAAGGTGCCCCCTCGACTGGACTGGGTTGGGTTGCTTTCCGGAAGTTGCCTTCAGAATAGCTGGCCGTGAGGCTGTCTTGTCAGCCCTGATGGTTACTGTTGTTTCAGATGACCTTGCTCTCTGTGGGGGAGGGGCCGCGGCTTCCCAGAGCTCTGAGGGCAGTGACTTTCACTGAGACTTGGATAGCAGGATCCAGCTGGTGAAGCTGCTTTGCCCGCCCTGAGGGTTGCTGTTGTTTCAGAGGATCCTGCTCTCTGAGGGGGGTGGGGCTGCGGCTTCCCAGAGCCTTGGACTCTGCGCTCCTACCCCTTAGGTCTGAGTGATCTCGGGTTCTGGCTTTTGGGGGGGGGGGCGTACCTTTTGATCCAGGTTCAGGTCCAGGAGGAGGATTCCCAGGGTCAGTGCTGTTGATCATTTTGAATTTCGGCGCCTTAGGAGCTTATAGTTTGAGATCGGTAGGGAAGGGTTTTCCGGAGATCTGAACTTTAGCTTTCTCTAAGCCGCCATCTTGACCAGAAGTCCTCCACCATTTCTTAAAGTGCAGAATAGTATAGGGGAAGCTATATGGTTCATTGGAGGACCTGGGTTCAAATTTGATCTCAGACACTTCCTAGTTGTGTGACCCTGAGCAAGTCATTAAACCCCCAATTGCCTAGCTCTTGTAGCTCTTTTGCCTTGGAACTTGTAGAAGGAAGGAAGGAAGGAAGGAAGGAAGGAAGGAAGGAAGGAAGGAAGGAAGGAAGGAAGGAAGGAAGGAAGGAAGGAAGGGAGGGAGGGACGGAGGGAGGGAAGAAGGGAGGGAGGGAGGGAGGGAGGGAGGGAGGGAGGGAGGAAAGAAGAGGGCTGATACTGGAGGTGGTGACCATAGCCAAGATATCCATTTCGCCCCCAAATCACATTGTGAAGTGAATGATCAGACTTAGAGGGAAAGGACTACAGTAAGGCCCTATAATGCCACTGAGGGTGACAGTTTAAGTAAAGACTTTAGCTTGAAAGTCAATAAATAGTGTCAGCCCCAAATCAAAAAGAAACTAAGGACACCAATTAAATGGGAAATGGGAAAGGAGATTGAGTGGCCAAAGAAATCTCTGAGGACTAGGTATGTGATTTTAGTAGAGGTAAGTAACCAAGTAAAGGACATACATAACAAATGAAACTCCTAAAACAGATTAATTCAAACAAAATGGTGGCTTTACTCTGCAGCATAAAAAGTATACTTTGGACAAGAAGACACCTAGTCATATTCAGTATTGGAGTCAAGGTAACTCCTCTGACTTCTGTGAGCCCTAGAAGCTAGTCAGGGAAAGAAGGGTCACCAACTCCACACTGCAAGGGGTTGGAGATGTGCCAGACCTGAAGAGCAATGTGCTTGCTCTCATATCAGAATATCATATATGCCTTGATGAGGCATGGGTACCATGTCAACAGTGTAGCTCCAAGTACCTTGGGTTGCCAATGATACTCTTAAATTCTTTTTCATGGCAGTATGGTAAAATAAGATAACCTAAAGCTGGGTTAGGTTAAGCAGGAACAAGAAACAAGGAAATATACTGAATTTCTAACTATATTATGAGACTTATTGGCTTTTCTTTTGTAATGAAGGTAATTAGGACCCTAGTCCTTATAAGCATATAGTCAAGCCAGACCCAGTCCCATGGGTGACTTGAACATGAATATATTTCATCAATCTGGAAAAAAGAAGATGCAGCTTATGATTAGTTGCTGAGCTAGATCCTGGCACATATATAAAAGGTGTTAAATGGCCAGGGTGATTAATCCCCTTCTGTGCTCTGACATCTTCAAAATCTGGCATGCACCCTGCCTTCCAGACCTCTGGTGGCCGTCTCTCTGATCTTTTGAAGTTCACAAAGTCATAGCCTAGTTCCATACTCTACCCATGAGCAGGGGAGAATAGACACAATAAAGCCAGAAGCAACAATGGACCCATACACTCTAGGTTCATGTAGCAGCTGCTCAGATAGGGAGATTAAAAAAACCCAAGCCCTTCCCACCTTGGAGGCTTAAAGAATTCCTCACTTAATTCCAATCAGAAAAATACCAACTGCCTTGGCCAGCTAGCACCTTTTGAATCCATGCCTGGTTCTGGCTCAGCAGCCACTTAAAAGCCTCCTCTTCTTCATGTGGCAAGATGACTTTAAATAACACTTGCACATGCTCTAACCACATGGGAACTTCCAGAAAGAGCACAGTGCACATATTCATAAGGACTGAGTTTGGGTTACCCAGTCCTCATCATCCCCATGATACTTTTTTACCCAGTTATTCCTTTTATTTTTTTATTTTTATTTTTTTAGAAAAAATTATCTAGTCAATTTAGAACATTACAAGAATCATATTCTTTCTTTCTCTCCTCCCCCCCCCCCCCTTCCCGTAGCCAATGCGCAATTCCACTGGGTTTTACATGTGTCCTTGATCAGAACCTATTTCCATGATGTTGATGTTTGCACTGGGATGACCATGATTCATAATTTAGAGGAGTTACTATGCATTTTGTACTACCACCATCTGGGAATGGGGTTCCTGAACCTATTACTAGTAGATTGGGTCTGTTTGGAGCTATGGAGCTCAAAAGTTCTTGGGACACAGTAACAGCTGCCACATAGAGGATTCCAAAAAGAGGCCACATTTGTTTCTATAATGGTGCATTGACTTGTAGTTTTGTTACCCTAAGATATAAACTCCTGAGAAGTCAAACTAATGGAAAGAAAGCATCTACTGGATTTGTCACAGGTTTGTTTGGTTTTTTTCAGTTCTGAAGTGTGGCAGGTCTTTATGGTTTGCTTTTACCTCTATGGGATGCTGAGCCCCATCTTGACAGTGACTGAGCCCTAACTGAATGTGGTTTCTATGGCAAATAGCTTCTTCTCCCAAATTGTATAGTTTCATCAGGCCAAGGAAAATCTGTGGGTGAAAAATGCACAGGGCCATAGCATGATGAGGAGAGTCTTGGTTTCCAAGAGGATCACTCCCATGTTGTGTTTGTTGTATTGGTCTCAACCACAGAAGACATGGTGGTTTGGGTACATGACCACAAGGGGCAAGGTTCATTGCTGCTTAAGCTCACCAGAAGTCATCTCTTCTATGGGCAGCTGAGAAACTATGAGATCTGATAATCCAGGGATGAAAAAGCAGTGGTATCCCATGAACAAATTTGGAACCATTGAATATCTTTGAATAAAATGGAAGGGTCCCTCACTGAAGTATTCTATATGTTTCTAATTGCATTCCTGTATAGCCAACTTCATTTCTTCCTGCTGGAATTTTTTCAAGATGGCAAAGAGACTGGTACAAGTGCCAAAGCACAATTTGTACTTGGTTTATATGCTGCTGTCTTGGAGTAAATGGGGATATTAACCAAATAAAATACCATTCCATAGTCCAGTAAGTCCTGGAAAATGGTGCTCATGAACCATTGAATAATTAATCAATTAGCATTTATTAAGCATCTACTATGTGCCATGTACTAAGTGCCTAGGATAAAAGCAAAAATTAAAAAGTACTTCCCTTAAAGTAGCTTACATTCCAACATAACTCAAATGGCACTACCTGGTAATTAAACTGCCCATAGCATGTCTTCTACTTATTCTAATCTTCTACTTATTGCTATCTTGGATGCATATTATGTTGTAAGACCCCTTACTTGGTAAAGATCATTTTCTTGCTCTCTAATAGACCTGGGATTACCAGCAAGGGGTCTCAGTCTTGAATGGTCACAATGCTGAGTTTTTTGACATCATGTCCTTTTTCCTTCTTGTTGTACAGTTTTGTCCAACTCTTTGTGACTCTATTTGGGGTTTTCTTGGCAAAGACACTGAAATAGTTTGACATTTTCTTCTCCAACTCATTTTTAAAGATGAGGAAACTAAGACAAACATCATTAATTGACTTTCCCAGGGTCACACAGCTAGTAAGTGTCTGAGTCTGGATTTAAACTAAGATCTTCCTGACTTCAGACCCAGCACTCTATCCATTGTGCCACCTAGCTGCCCCATGACCCTGATTCACCACTCTTTTCCCCACCTAAGTTCTCCTGAATCCCAGGCTCATATTACTGATTGCCTACTAAACTAAATATCTCCTCTTTAATGTCCCGTGGGCATTTCAAACTTATATTCATTATATTATCTTCAAACCAATTCCTCCTTCAGACTTCCCTACTTCAGCTGATGACAAAACCATCCTTCCAGTCACCCAAGTATGCAGTCTTGGAGTAATTTTTGACTCTTCCTCATTCCCTCACCAATATTCAATCTACTGCCAAAGTCATGTCAATTTTTCCTCCATAACATCCCCTTAAATCCATCTCCTCTCCACTCAGACAGTTCTACCCTAATTTAGGGTCCCATCCCCTCTAACCTGAACCTTTGCAATAGCCTCTCCCTCTCCAATCCATTCTCCAGTCAACAGTCAAGTCAATATTCTTAAACATAGATATGATGACAATACTCCCTTACACAAATATTTGCAGGAATTAACTGTTGCTCAAAATTCTCGACACTATGGGTCTCATTAACCTCTTATGCCTTTCATGCTAGTCTCTTTTATGCACTCTTCACTCTGGTTAAACTGACCTGTTAGCTGTTCTCTATATACAACATCCATCTCCCATCTTGTTGCCTTAGCAGACGTGGTCCACTCATGTCTGGGATTCATTCCTTTCTCATTTCCACCTCATAGAATCCCTAGTTTCCTCCAAGCTATTTTCCTTCCTTCCTTCCTTCCTTCCTTCCTTCCTTCCTTCCTTCCTTCCTTCCTTCCTTCCTTCCTTCCTTCCTTCCTTCCTTCCTTCCTTCCTTCCTTCCTTCCTTCCTTCCTTCCTTCCTTCCTTCCTTCCTCCCTTCCTTCCTCCCTTCCTCCCTTCCTTCCTCCCTCCCTCCCTTCCTTCCTTCCTTCCTTCCTTCCTTCCTTCCTTCCTTCCTTCCTTCCTTCCTTCCTTCCTTCCTTCCTTCCTTCCTTCCTTCCTTCCTTCCTTCCTTCCTTCCTTCCTTCCTTCCTTCCTTCCTTCCTTCCTTCCTTCCTTTTGCCTTAGAATTGATACTAAATATTGGTTTCAAGGCAAAACAGCTGCAAGAGCTAGGCAATTGGGGGTTTAATGACTTGCTCAGGGTCACACAACTAGGAAGTGTCTGAGGTCAGATTTGAGAAGCTGATACTTTCAAGGTGACATTTCCTACATGACGCTCTTCCTTTCAGTTGTTAAACTTTTTTTCCTTGAAATTACTTTGTATATTATTTGTATTTATTATCTTATGGATAGGTTTTATCTCCTTAGTAAGCTCCTTGAAGGCAGGAAATATTTCATTTTGTCTTATATCCTGATAACTTTATATAGTACCTACTACATAATAGGTATTCAAATACTCACTTATTTTAATCAAATTTGAAACATATTTTTTAAAAACAACAAAGAATTCTATAAGATTCATGATTACATAGGCAGTTCTCTTTCCTGACCCTAGCTTGGGGAAATGATGATGTTTGTTAAATTAGCAATGTTAAAAAAAAAAGGAAATAATTGAATGTCACTTTACCAAATGTTCACCATATCTAAGCTACACGAAACAAAAAACTTTCAATACATAGAGATCTAACAGAGGAGATAAAAATCATAAGCGAACAGGATGAGGTACATAATGTCCCTGTTATACTATCTGCTGCTAGAGCTATCTAAGGATGCTTTTAGTGAGCTAGCAGAGAATGAGCTTACCTCCTTTTATCTAACTGCAAAGAACAGTTAATTTAATCCACTTGTGTCAGAGTCAGTAGAGGATTAAAGGTAAAATAATAATGGAAACATAGTGTCTTACCTGAGGATGATTTTTATTTGAGTCCCATTGAAAAAGATGAGAATGAGGTAATAACAACAACCTCTATAAAGCACATTCAGATTCTCTACTACTTTCTCAGATTGATTGAAATGTTTTCCCTCATTTGTAACTCTTGACTTCCCTGGCTTCCTTCAAGTCCCAGATAAAATCCTATTTTTTTTACTAGAAGTCTTTCCCAATCCCCCTTAATTCTAATACCTTCCCTTTGTTGATCATTTCCTATTAATCCCATGTATATCTTGTTTTTACATAGCTGTTTACATGTTATCCCCTTTGTTAGACTATGAGTTTCTTTAGAATGGACTATCTTTTACTTTTTTTTATATCCCCAGTACTTAGCACAGTGCTTGGTACATAGTAAGTGCTTAATAAATGCTCATTGATTGACTCACTAAGGTTTATCTTGTCAGATTGGGGTGATATAGATATAGATATATAGATATGTAAAATGGGAGCTTTGGAATTGCCTGAGTTCTGCTCCTAATGTGCTGAAGATACATTACCTCCTAAGAAGCACTGGGACTTTCTACCTGATTTGCAGTTGAAACTTCCTATATATTTGTTTTTCCCATTAGAATGTGAGCTCCTTGAGGTTGGGGACTCTTTTCTATTTGTATCCAGGACTTAGCACATAGGAACTACTTAAAGATGTTTTTTCATTCTATAAGATGTGGGGTGTTGTTTTGTAGGTGCTATTTTGTTTTTGCCCATGTAAATTTTATGTGTCCATATAGTTCTGTCTAGATGTGATTCACAGGGAACAAGAATGAAAATGTATAGTTTCCTCTGCACACCACTTGTCCAAGGAAGACTGAATTCCTATTATTTCCTAAGGTCATTGGGGATTCACTGAAGATTTTGAAAATGAGTTTGGCAGGTGTGTGGAGGATAGGTAGGAAGCAGAGAGACCAATAAGAATTGTAATTGTCTAACTAAGAAGTCGGGAGAGACCAGCTAAGGATGTTAGTAATGTGAGTGTAAAAAAGTGCAAATGTGAAGGCTATTATAAGGGCAGAATGGATAACACTTAGCAAATGATTGGATGGGAGAGATAAAGGAGAGAGAAGAGTGAATGAGTTGTTCTCCACTGACCTTTTTTTAAAACCCTTACCTTCCATCTTAGAATCAATGCTAAGTTTTGGTTCCAAAGGTAAAAGAGTGGTAAGAGCTAGATAATGGGGTTTAAGTGAAGTGACTGGCTCAAGGTCACACAGCTAGAAAGAGTGTGGAGCCCAAATTTGAACCCCAAATCTCCTGTCTCCAGACCTAGCTCTCTATCCACTGAGCCACTGAGCTGTCCCACTAACCTTTTAACCAATGGATCAACCATTCTTACTGGGGTCTCCCAGCAAGAAAACTTATATAAAAACTGAAGAAACAAAAGAACAACTGGTAAAAATAAAGAGATATTTCTATAAGTAGGACTCTAAACTGGTACCAGCCTATTAGGAAATGCTATGATTTTAGGACCAAAAAACATAATGCAACCAAGAGGAGCTGTTATCATTAAGATTCTGGAAACCTAAGCAACACTTAGGGAGCCTGTAAAAGGATAAGAACTTAACAAATTATTGTGAGAACAAGGCCATGGTTATACATCAACGCCAATGGAGGGGAACAAGAATCCAGAGGAATCTGACATATTTTTAATGGAGTTAAAAAAACTGTCATAACAATTTCCACATACATTGGGCAAGACAATGTGCTGAGAAAGCCAACAGGATGAAGGCAAGCATCAGTTAAACCCAAAGATGGGTGTTGTAGTACAAGAGGTCCTTCCTAGCTATGTAAAAACAAAGCCAACCACATATTAACCAGATCACCTTCACTCTAATGTTAAATCTTTTAGGGAACTTTATTTTAGGTGAAAAAAATTTGTGTTTCTCTTACTATTTCCTTCCCTTGTAGCCAGTGATACCTCAAGAGGTACTAAAAAAGGAAATACAAAAAGACTTTCTGAGTCTAAGATAAGATAGTAAAATTCTGCCTTTAAATGTTGTTCACACACACAAAAATAAAATAAAATGCCATTTATACCACAATCTAATCTCCATGCTAGGTCATGAGTAATGGTAAATGAAGAGTTGGAATTATTAAGTGGAGACTAGAAAGTAAAGGCAAAGACTAGGAATGTTGTATATGAATAAGTCAAAGTCAGGCTGCATAAAGCACAGGGAAACATGAAATCAAGACACTGTAGGGTGTCAAAGGCAGACAAGTAGAATATCAAAAGCAGACACAATATGCAAAAGCAAGAGAACCTTGAAATAGTAGAAAAACCTGTAGGATACAAGGCTTTTCTTATTGCTGCTCTTCTAACAATAAATAATGGCTGGCTTTCCAGAATGAGGCAAAGTAGGAGGTGAAGCCAGGATGGCAGCTTAGTAGCAGCAACAGCTAAAATCATTCTGACTATTGTTCTAAACCAATCTTCAGAAGATAGCTCAAAAGGACAGAAGTCAGGGGGCAGCTGGATGGCTCAGTGGATTGAGAGCCAGACCTAGAGACAGGAGGTCCTGGGTTTAAATCTGGCCTCAGATACTTCCTAGCTGTGTAACCCTGGGCAAGTCACTTAATCCCCCCATTGCCTAGCCCTTACCACGTTTCTGCCTTTGAACCAATACATAGTATTGATTCTAAGGTGGAAGGTAAAGATTTTTTTAAAAAGGACAGGAATCAAAGCAGGATGAGGGGGAGGCAGCTCTCACTGAACACAACTTGAAAGATAAGCAGAGAGAGTTGAATTTAAAAGGATTAAGGGGAATCTAGTAGCAAAAGTCCAAATGGAGGAGTGCTGGCTAACCTACCCCCCACCCAGAGTCAGAATCTGGGTATGGGCCAACTTCAGGAACCAGGGCTGGGGGCTACACCAGCAAGGGAGCACCTCAGATTCATCCCTTGATGTCTCAGGCCCTGGGACCAGCACAACCTGCTGAGAGGTTGGGTAGTACATCTGGATGGACCTTTTCAAGTCTCCATGTCCAGCTTTGAAGACTAAGCCCCAGGCCAAAAGTCATCAGAGGAGAAAGAATTAGTAAGCAGCTTTCATATTTCCCAGTTCAGAGGCAAAAAAAAGGGTGGGAAGATGAGCAAACAGCAAAAGAAACATTTGACTCTCAAATATTTCTATGGGGAAAAGATCAAAGAAAAGAACCAACAGGAGATAATGAGATCCAAGTAATCACATGCAAAATTTAAAAAAACTGGAAATTTACCTCAAGTTCTGGAAGAACACAAAAAGGAATTCAAATAAGACAGGTTGAATTGAAAAATTAAGAAGAAAAATGGGGGAAAGAAATAAAAGTAATGCAAAAAGAAAATAACAGCTTAAAAAGCAAAATTGATCACCTGGGAAAAGAGTAAAAAAATCCAGTAAAGAGAAAAGTGCATGAAAAATATAATGGACCAAATAGAAAAGAAGGACCAAAAGGTTATGGAAGAAATTCAGTCTTTAAAAATTAGAAATGGGCAAATAGAAGTTAATGATCTCAAAAGACATCAAGAAACAATAAAACAAAATCAAAAGAAGAAAAAAATAGAAGAAAATATTAAATATCTCACTAAAAAATAACTGAACTGGAAAATAGATTCAGGAGGAAAAAAAATTAAGAATTTTTAGACTACATAAAAGTCATGACCAAAAAGAAGCCTAGACATCATATTGCAAGAAATTATCCATAAAAACTGCCTTGATATGCTTGAACAAGAGGGCAAAATAGATATTAAAAGAGTCCATAGATCACCTCCTGCAATAAATCCCCAAATGATAACTTCCAGGAATGTTATAGACAAGTTCAAGAGCTTTCAGGTCAAGGAGAAAATACAGCAAGTGGCCAGAAAGAAACAATTCATACAGCTTGGATCCTCAATCAGGATTACACAGGATCTGGCAACTTTCACACTGAAGAACTGCAAGGCTTGGAATATGACATTCTGGAAGGCATGTAAGAGTTAAATTAATATCCAATACTTTGAGTACTATTTTTTATAAAGTTTATTATTTGACAAAATAGAACCATGTGACTAAGTTTTCTACCTGCTCAAAAGGCCCACTCCACCAAAACCACCAACAGGAAGGAAAGAGAGCTAGACACAGAATTCCACCCAATTTATATTCTGTCTACATCAGCACATAATTACAGGAAGTGAGTGGGGTTCTGGGAATCATAGTTTTTGTTGGAGATCATAGTTTTTAGGGTAACCAATTTTAATTTCACAGGCAAGAGAACTGGGTTTACAACCAAGAATCACCTATCCATCAAAACCGACTATATTTTTTCAGGGGAAAATATGGTTATTTAATAAAATAGATTTACAGGCATTCCTGAAGAAAAGACCAGACTTAAACCAGAATAAGGCAAAGCCTTAAGATTTAAAGACTACTGGAATGAATCTACCCCTTTTAAGCCATGACAGGTCCTGACAAGTATTTTCAAGCCCCAGGTTATTCAATATGAAAGTTTTTACTACATCCAAATCTAGAGATTTGGAAAGACTGGATCTGTGATTTCCTTAATTGGGAAGTTAACTCCTAATTAAGGAAACTCTACCAATTAAGATCAGCAACTAATCTGCAATGTATTGTCTGAGATAGTTGTCTACTTTATTATCTACCACTTAGATATGCAGTAAATTCTCCCTCTAAAAGTTAGTAGCAGCAAAAAGGTAAACAATGCTCTAGAAATACCATGGACAGATGTAGTTTTTAAAAAAAGGACAGCCATATAGCTCAGTATTGGATTGAGAGCCAGGCCCAAAGATGGGAGGTCTTAGGTTCAAATTTGGCCTCAGACAATTCCTAGCTGTGTTACCCTAGGCAGGTCACTGAACTCCCATTGCCTAGCCCTTACTGCCCTTCTGCCTTGGAATCAATATACAGTATTGATTCTAAGATGGAAGATAAAGGTTTAAAAAATTTTTAAGGGAAAAAAATATCTTGCCTTGGAGTTGGGATCAAATCTTGGTTCAATTTGATACTTAAATCAATCCAGACATTGTGCTGGGTGCTAGGGATAGAAATACAGTTAATTACACTTTAATGGGGAAGACAACTGCACACTGAACAAGCCATTTAATTTTCCTAATGCTCATTTTACCTAAATGTAAAATGGGTATAATATTTGCACTTCCTACCTCATAAGGTATTTGTGAGGAGAGTGCTTTGTAAACATTTTAGGGCTATATACATAGGAAGTTACTATTATAGACATTTGAGCTACTTAACATTTTCTGAGCTAAGAAGTTAGAGAGAACATTTCCAGAGGGATACTCATAATCCTGAGTCTTATTCCCATCTTGAAGTTAAACAAGATTTAACCAAATTCCTTCATTTATTTATCCTTAAATGGATAAATATTGTCAAAGCCTTTCTTCCATGCAGTGCAATGTTAGGTACTAAGGGAGATATAAAGTTTAGATAAAATGCAGTCTGTAGGACTTAAATTAATATCCAGCAACTCTAAGTGTTAATTTTGTAAAGTTTATTAATTGTCAGAAGCTGTCAGGCTCTCTTGACAAGGTCACTTGTGGAAGCCAGAAGGTCACAAAGTGACTCCTTGGTAGGATGGAATTGCCCACTCAGCCCTCTCTATATGACTTCTCTCATCAACACCCCTTACTAATGGAATTGATATGATTATTGTCCTCTCCCTAGTCTCAGAAAAAGTAATATAAGAGCAAAATGCATGTACACTATTTCCCCAAAATATTACTAAAAGATCAGACTCTCAAATTCAAACCCAAAAGACCATCATGGGTTAACTTTTGCTTAGGTACATAATTCCCAGCAAAAGCTGTGCCCACAAACCAAGCCCAGAAAATCCCCTACCCCCCCCCATATAGAAACTTATTCTCCTAAAGCCAGTACATAAACCAATCATAAAGACCTGTACAAAATGCCTTGTTATACCATGCTTCATCAAGCCTCAGTGACTTGATTCTACCAACCAGAACCTTCCTTGAAAAACTTCCTAACAAACCCTTACTCTAGAATTTCTGATTGATTATCTATTTTTATTAGAGATAATAAATGATTTTCTTTGATTGTCTGTAAGCTCAAACTGGTCACAGTTTAATGAGAAAATTAAGCCACCTATGAGGAAATAATTTATCTTGTGTAGAACCTTTGTGTTTCCTATCAGAATCAAGTTACCATACAAATGTATAGAATGATCCCAGAATGCTAATCAAACAATTTGTTAAAAGTTAATGTATCACTTATCCAATTATCTTTACTTGAACATGTAGGTTGAATAATGCAACTGTGTGCCAAGAAAATGGGTATAAAAATAAAGGCTAAACCTGGGCATGGTGAAGCAGCCACTTCACGCAGAGTGTGCCTCAGGTAGATACACACACACAGAGCTGTCTTCCTTCTCTTATTTCCGCCTATCCACTCCACTTACCAAGAACCCCCTGGAGCCATGAACGGGGCTGGACCCTGGTCCATGGCAAATAATCACTTGAAGTAGGAGGAATAAAAGGAAATAGAGGCTTAAAAGAAACCAATTACCTAACAAAATTAAGACCACGTGACTAAGTTCTCCTGGCCTGTTTAAAAGGCCTGCTCCACCAAAGCCAGGATAGGAAGACAAGGGAGCAAGAGGTGGGGCTACACCATATTTATATGTTCCCTATGTCAGCATGTAATATGAGGAGAGTAGGGTGCTGGGAATTGTAGTTTTTAAGGCAACAGATTCTAATTATACAAGTCTCTGCCCTCATGGGGTTTACACTCTAGCAAACAGATAACTCTAGTACAAAAGAATTGCCCTTTAGGGTGAGCTAAAACATAGGATATGATAATCTATAGGATATTAACTGGGTCAACACAATGTTCTCAATCATGATTTTCAAAGGTTGACCTAGTAGAGAGATGATGGTCCAGTAGGTATGGGATAAGACATGCTTTGTAAAATATGACCATTGCATTGATTTCTTTTTCTTAACAGTGCACATCTTTGTTAATTAATATACACATTTTTATTAAATGCCTACTATGTTCCAGGAACTAGGCCAATCACTGGGAGGGATACTAAGATGCAAGTAAAATAGTCTTTGCCCCCAAGGAGCTTATATTCTATAGAGGGACACTCTTTCTGTCTGTCTTTTTATATGTATATAATGTGTGTATATATAAGTATATGTATAATATATAAACATACAAACATATATGCACCTATACAAAAGATACAAAGTGATTTAGGGAGAAGAGCACTAACATTTAAGGAAAGTAGTGAAAACTTCATGTAGAAGGCAGTAATAAAGCTTAACCATGAAGGATATTAAGGATTTTAAGAGATGGAATTAAGCAGTAACTACATTCCAAGTATGGGGGATAGCAAGGACAAAGGCAAAGAGATAAGAGATAAAATGTTTTGTATGAGGAGGAATAGTAAGAATGAGAGTTCTATT
This sequence comes from Monodelphis domestica, assembly GCF_027887165.1. Lineage (NCBI taxonomy): Eukaryota > Metazoa > Chordata > Mammalia > Didelphimorphia > Didelphidae > Monodelphis > Monodelphis domestica. The sequence goes on from NC_077228.1 coordinate 204,018,328, forward strand.
AGAGTGGAGGTAGGATAAAGGGTCACTGGGGAAGAGGTGTAGAAAAATAGATAGAGAGGATGTAGAAAAAATAAGTACATAACTACACTATTGGTGGAGTTGTAATCGTATTCCACCATTCTGGAAAACAATTTGGAACTATCTCCAAAGCAATATCTTTATGAGGCCTATATCCAAAAGGATGAAGGAAAAAGAAAAAGGACTCTTATGTACAAAAATATTTATAGCAGCTTGTTTTGTAGTGGCAAAGAATTGAAAACTGAAGGGATTTAGGAATTTAGGAATCATTTAGGAAATGGATGGGCAAGTGGTGGTATGTGATTATAAAAGAATACCATGGTTTTGTAAGAAATGATAAAGTGGATGGTTTCAGAAAGACCTAGGAAGACTTATATGAGCTGATGCAAAGTGAAGTGAACAGAACCAAAGAACATTGTATATATTGACAGCATAATCAGCTGTGAAAGACTTAGCTACTGTGATCAATACAATGATCCAAAAGAATTCCAATGCACTCACAATAAAAATGCAATCTACCTCCAGAGAGTGAAGTGATGAACTGCAGATTAAAGTATATTTTCTTTCACTTTCTTTATTCTTTTTTTCTATTTCATTATTTTTTATTCTTTATTTTTACTTTATTCTCCTGGCTTTTTTTTCTTTTGCATCATGGCTAATGCAGAAATATGTTTTGTTTGGCTTCATATGTACACTGGATATCATACATCTTGCCTTCTCAGTGTCTGGGGAAAGGGCAGGAGAGAATTCATAACTGAAAATGAACATTTAAAAAAATTTTAAAGAGTCGTTTGGAAGCAACATCAATATAAAAAAGAAAAGCAATTTCCTTATTATATGACTAATAATATAAATAGTAGCTATTGTTGTCAATGTAATCTAAATAGTATAGCTTGTATACACAGAGGTGTTGCCATGGAGATTAGGGGATCAAGCCAAAGAGAAAAAATTTCTACAACATTAATAATTTCAACAAAAGCCATTTCCCACACTGTTTGTGAACCTGGAGAGAGACTTGATAAACAAGCCAGTTAGCAGTAAAAGGTTGAGGTTGTTGTGTTCAGATGATTATATATCTTGCCCAAAGAATTCAACAGACTCCTATCCAACCTCCATCTCTTGGCTAGAATAGTATAAAATTTATTATTATTATTATTTAAGGTCAGACCAATAATTTCATTGGTATTGAGAATTCTTGATGTGAAAAGTACTTCTGTCAATGTGTGTCAGCACCTGCTCTGTCATTTGTAATCTTACAGAATTGCCATGGGCACTGAGAGGTTAATTGACTTGTGAGAGTCACACTGTAAATAAAATAAAAGCAGAACTTAAACCCAGGTCTTCTTAATTCAAAAGTTAGCTCTCTATCCACTAGACCATTCCCCCTCTCATAATGATGATAAAAAAGAAGAAAAAGAACTTTCATTTAAAAAGTACTTTAAGGTTTACAAAGTACTCTGCATACATTATCCAAACACAGAATAACTTTAAACTCTAGATATTTAAACAAAATTTTGAATAGATTCATTCCACTCTCTGTTACTTCTAGATAAGGCAAGGGAATAGCTTTTGTGATTGGGTTTGGGAGAGGGGTATGGATTTTTAAAGAATTGGGAAGTAGTTACACCAATACTCTTCAATAAGATCACTTAGAAAACACTTGGGAAAGAATGCTAAATATCAACCAACAAGATTTTATTAGGTGACAGTTTTCAAATGGTGCTATTCTGGATCCTCTGGTTGCTCTGATATATAGGAAGTAGAAATCGAACTTTGGAGGGTAGAGGCATAAAGAAAATTTCAATTTTACCATGAAAGGCCCAGATAAATTAATATGAGTGGCAGATTTACTTTAAACATCAAATCAACTTCTATTATCACCTCCACTCAGGAAATAAACAAGATATTCAGAAAAAGAAATATAATTTTAAAAAATACAATAAAAAAAGAATAAAATAAGAATGTTGGTTTACTTGGTTTTCTTTTCTGGAATCTAGATTATGGGAGACAGGGTATAAAGTAATAAAATATTGTGGCATTCCCCTGGAGGAGATATTACTAAAACTATCTTTGAAAAAAAAAACTAACCAAAACAATGAAATCTTTGTTTTCCAGATGGAAGCATCACACAGCAAGTGTCAAAACACAAATCCTGCAGGACCTTGTTGAGTGTTAAAAAGCATTTCAAGTATTCCTTGGGGCACCAAAAAAAAAAATTCTAGACAGCAAAGGAAACTAATTTGAAGATCCAAAAAGAGAGATTGAGGTTGCCAACAGCATTAATAAGGAACATTCATTCTGTTACTATTTCCAACATAGAAATAAGAATTCTAAATTCTTACAATTTGGGACTTTTACCAGCAGCCCAGTTAATTTCCCTTTACAATTCTCTGTGCATCGACTTTTCCACTTAAATCTCCTTTACGCACAAGTGTCTTTGTGCACACTCATCTACATCACAGATGAAAGCGCACAAAGACAATTGTCATCCTCCATTACCGAGAGACTACTATATGAAGAATGCATGGTTTGAGCTAAAGATTGTTCCCAGGCTATTTAAAGGACTCACAAGCCCATTATGAAACAGGAAAAACAATTGATTACACAATTGTGTTCCAAAAAATCCCATTTAGCAGTGATTTGATTACATGGTGTCTTACATTGACACGATTGATTTCTATTTAATTAAGAAAAATTTTCCATGGTTACATGATTCATGTTCTTTCCCTCCCCTCCTCTCATCTCCCTCTCATAGCCAATGCTCAATTCCATTGGATTTTACATGTGACATGATTGAATTCTAAAGAGGATTCATTTAAGTGCTTTTTTAGAAGTTTATTCCCAATCTTCCATAAATGAGATGACATTTAGATTATACCCTCAAATGCACATGAATTTTCAAAACTGTTTTATTTGATCTTAGAAAGTTTTATATGGGAGGATTTTAACATCCTACACACACACATTTTCTTTATTCAGAACATTTCCATTGGCCAGACTAAGAAACATTTTTTATATGGAACAATCATTTATGTTTGCTTCAGAAGAAAATATTTGTTTGAGACATTTGCAAACATATAAAATGAATCCTATCAAAAGATCTGAAGGTCATTGCATTATTCAGTGTCATCTAGAGTTTCATAAAAGTTCATTTTGTAGATTGTTTAGGGGAAGGAATTCTGTTTTAATTTCTAGGATAGAATAGTATAAAGTTCTCCAGTTATTAAATTGAATGACATTCTTAGAGATTAAAAAAGATGATTCTTGGTTTCCTACTCTGTAAGCACTTTGATTATTTATTATTGACAAATTCAGATTTATTAACATACACCACACATAATATTGAACAGATTTTTCTGGTCAATGATTTAGCTTACCTCACTTCAATATAAAACAATTCAATTTGTCCCTGTGGTGATAATTGCCAAGATCATTATTTACTTTAGTAAAAATCAATTACTCTGAATAATTTCTGGGGGTATTCCTTGTTGGGTCTATGTTGGATTATATTTAGTATTCAGAGAGTGAGTGGTCATCTCCCTCAATTCCAAGATTCAGATTAAGAATTAGGTCTCTTTTCTATTCTTCCTTATTTTCTTTCTTGAAGCACTTAGCACAATATCTAACATCTAGTAAATGCTATATGTATGCAATTATTATTAAAATTACTTGTTATAAAGGATGGCTCTCTGAGAGGTAAGGGAAATCTAGGAGTTATAAAAACAAATCAAGAAAAAAATCAATTTTAAGAAAATAATTACATCAAGAAAAGCTGGATATTTCTTAAAGTAATTGGTTACAATGAACTCTTGTTTCTTGAGATCAGGTATTGTGGAAACTAAGGCAAACAAAGTTCAGTGACTTGCCCAGGGTCAAACACAGGGTCACAGATAAGTGTCTGAGGCCAAATTTCATATCAGGAAAATGAGTCTTGCCTGACTACAGGCTCTATATTCTATTCACTGCACTGAAAACTATAGAGTTTGGTGAAAAAATGAATTTTTTTTGTGTTTTCACTCCCTCCCCCCCCCCCCCATCACTTAATTTTTCAGCCAAATCAACTAAGGAAGTTAGTTTACTAAATAGGGCACAAAAGAGGGGGTTGCAGTTTGTTTCAGTGTATAGATTACATTCTGTATAGGAACAAAATCACAAATTCTGGAATTTATTTTAGAATATCTGCTCCATGGAAAAATAAGATACTTCTTTTTTTCTCCCTATACTTTAAGGCACATGAGGTTTCTTACATTCTATCTCATAGCTTATTAATAAACAAAACTATAAATTATTTTATCAGTTTCAGCAAAAGAATGCCACCAACATCATATAAAGTCTGACTTTCTAAAAACAAAGCTAAGTGGAAATCTGAATATATTGTTAGCATTTATATAGCACTTAAAGGTTTGCAAATCTCTTTACATTTATTATTTCATTTTATGGTCACAACAACCCTAAGAGGTAAGTGCTATTATTATTCCCATTTTATAGAGGAGGAAACTGAGACAGATAATTAGATGACTTGTCCAAGATCATACATCTAGTTATGTGTCTAAGCTTAAATTTGAATGCAGATCAGGTCTTCCTGATTCCAGGTCCAGGGCCAGTAGGCGCTCATCATGGAGGACGGGCCTACAAACTACCCTTGGACTTAAGTGAAGTTTCTCAGTGAGAAAACTCATAATCCAAGTTCTCTGTCAGTTCACACTATCTGGTCCGATGCATGCCACAGGAAGTTTCTGAATCACTAAGGCCAATAGGTTTGGAACCAGCTGGGCCAAGTAAGTAAATGCCCTCGGAGGCTACTTGAACCTCACGGAATCTTGCCACCATCTGCCTCCTTGCAGCTGGTTTCCCAAGACTGATCAGGATCATAACCTCAACCCCGGGTTGGAGCTAGCCTGGCCCACCGCTCTCCACCATAGACTTGCTACCCAGAATTCTCTCGACCCACTGCTAAGGATTCTGGGAACTGTTCCCGCGTGCCGAGCAAGGGGAGCACGTCGGGTATTGGCACAGGGAGGTTGGGCGTGGCGGGCTTACTGGCCGCACAACCCAAACAACCGTGGGCCTTGGCCCCACCCATCGTCCACACGCCCTCAACTGCTGCTCCAGGAGACGACCTTGGGTGCCTGGCCCTACTGTCTCCCTTCCCTGGCCCCTCCTACTCCTCTCCCAACAGTGCAGCCCGCTCTAGCCAATCATTACGCTGCCTCTTCTCCGCCTCAGCCAATCCTGAATCTTCCTATTTTGAGCGGGAAAAGCCGAAGCCACGGGAGAGGCAGGAGCACGCTAACTGCCCCTTCTTTGCCTTGTCTCTGGGGTAACAGGGTCTCGGCAGGAGATGCCCATTGGCTCCCAGAGGGACCAATCAGATGTTGGGGAGAGAAAAGAGGGCCTGGGAGGGAGGCGGGGGGGAGGGGGCAGGCTGGAGGGGGCGGGGACGGGCCAGTGCCAGGTCGCGTGCCGGGTCGCGAGCCCCTGGGTATGAAATGTAACGGCCTCTCCCCCCCGGCCCCTCCCTCCCCCTCTGGCCTCCCCCCCTCCCCACAGACGGGCCTCAGGCGGCGCCGGGGGCGGAGGCTGCGGCGGGAGCGGCGGGGTGCGGGCTGAGGGGAGCTGCGGCCCGACGCCCCCCCTCACCCCCGACCCCGGGAGCCAAGCCTAACCGCGGAGGGGCTGGGGGGGCCCCCGATGGAGGTGAGAGGCGGAGGCGGCCCGCCCGGCCCCTGCCCCACGCACGCCAACCCACTCGAGCCCCAGGGGGGCAGGACAGGGGGATGGCGGGGTGTGGAGGTAATGGGGGACTGGGGGTCGGAAGACCCCGGAGCGGCCGTGCTCTGGCGCGAGCGAGGCACCGCGGAGGGTGGAGGATCGGGAGGTGGAAGGGGAGGATAGACAGGCGGGCCCAACCTGGGCCCGACGGGAGCAGCCGCCCGTCAGACGAGCAGAGAGGCCTGGGCGGGCTTCGGGACTGTGAGCGCCGTAGCGGGGACCGTCGGAGGAAAACGGAGGGAGGAGGACAAAGAGCCCAACTAGGGCCGAGGCTCGGGGAGGGAGGAGCCGGGCTAGAGGGGTGAGGGAAAGGGCGAGGGAGTGGCGCCCGAGCTGACAGGACCCGGGACCTGAGGGTCTGGAAAGGAGCTCGCTCCTAAGGGAGGCTGAGGTGGTGAGGGGGCCATGGTGCCCCTGGGAGGAAAGGACGAAGAGACCCTGGAGGTGATGGGGTGTGAGGGAGGGGCTGAGGAGGTGATGGGGTGGAAAGGAAGGAGGGACTGAAGGGGTGATGGTGTGGAAGGGAGGGACTGGGGGTGATGGGGTGGAAGGGAGGGGCCGAGGAGGAGACAATGTGAGAGGGACTGTAGGGGTGATGGGGTGGAAGGGAGGGGTTGAGGAGGAGATAGGGTGGGGTCCTTGTTAGGGAAGGGCATGAGGGCACTTCAGCTGGTGACGGGGTGTGAGGGAGGGGCTGAGGAGGGCGGGGCGTGAAGGAGGGGCTGAGGAGGGCGGGGTGTGAGGGAGGGGCTGAGGAGGGAGGGTGTGAGGGAGGGGCTGAAGAGGGGGGTGAGGAAGCGCTGAGGAGGGCGGGATGTGGGGGCCCTCGTGAGGGAAAGACTGAGGACGTGATGGAGTGTGAGGGAAGATCTGAGGAGGTACGGGGCAACTTGGGAGGGAAGGGCTGAGGGAGAGAGGAGGTGATGAGGTGTGAAGGAAGAGTCGAGGAGGTGCCGCGGTATGGGATCTTTTTGAGGGACGAACTTTGAAGGACCTTACGAGGAAAGATCAAGGAAGTGACAGTGTGAGGTCTCTCTGAGGGAAGGTGGACGAGGAGGTGATGGTAAAGAGGTGGGGCAGCCTCTCTGAGGGAAGGGCTGAGGTACTGAGGTGACCCTGGAGGCTTCTCTGACAGAAGGGCTGAGGAGTCTGAGGTGATTGACGGGGGTGGGGGTTGTGGGGGGGGTTAGAGTCCCTGTGAGGGGAAGGGCTGAGGAAGACTAAGGAAATGACAAGGACGGATTGTACTCCTATGAAGGGAGGGCTGCGGAGATGACCGACGTTGGGTGGGACCCCTGTGAAGGGGCCACTGAGGAGACAACAGGGTGTGGAGCTCTAGTGAGGAAAAAGGTGGTGACGAGGTGTGGGGTTTCTGAGGAAAGAGGATGGCGGGGGAGAGTGGAGGACCGAGGTGACTGGTTATTGGTCTCTTCAGGGAGGGAAATTTGGAGGCGACAAGGTGTGGGGCCCTTGAGGAAAAGAGACTGAGGACCGGAGGCACGGCAAGGCCCCCTAGTGAGGGGGAGATTGGATGGATGTTGAACTCGGGATTCCCCTTTAATGAAAGGCGAGTGGAGAGTCTAGATGGACGGAGGTGACGGAATCGGCAGAATGCCTTGTTGCACCTCGTAGACGATTAATAAATTATTGTGGAAATTGAGTTGGATCTTTTGAAGAAAATGGCTCGTTGATGGTCTGGGGTACTGAGGCGGCACATTATGGGGACCTTGAAGAGACGGGAAGGGTGGGCGGGGTTAGGTGAAGCTAAAAACTATCAAGTGCTTAGACGGAAAAAGGGGGCCAATGTGGCTGCCGACGGGAGGACTGAGCTGACAGGGTCAGAGGCCGCGCAGTAGGGGAATGGGGGTGGGGAAAGGGAGAAAGGAAAAATGGACCAGAGTGAGTAGATGTTGAAGGTAGCCAACCAAAAGAAATTCGACTGCACTTCCGGGTATTGGTAGTGAAGTTAGCTGGGACCTACAGCGTCTCTCCCTTCGCCTACTCTTCCCATCCCGTCGGGGAAGTCAATGGGATCTTGTTACTCGTAAACTGAGACTTCCTGATTAGCTGGGAGGAATGACGTTCCGTGACGTTGACCTGTAAACAGGGAATTTGGTTACGTCGGGACCAAGATCTAGAGCAGTGTCCTTTCAGCTTTAGCCCGCCTCCCGGGCTTATTAGAATCGATACTAATTATTTGGCTTTGGGCTACACATAGCCAAAGAAATATTTAGAAAGTGGTTGTTGGGGGGGGGGGGTCAAGGGTCGCAAAAACAATTATTAAGGAGTAGAAACTAGATTCCTTTTATAGAACATTTGGTAAATCGGTCTTAGGGATGTAGTTCATTTGGTCAAACATTTATTCATGCTTTTCTTTTCCGATTCGTGCCTTTGCAGCCTAAAGTCGCTTTCCGTGGAGGTGCGAATCGCTGCTGGAATATTAATGCAGATACCAGCAGCCGATTAACTGATGTATTCAACAGTGTGATGTTGACTGGCTCCACTTCTTTCTACGATTGCTACAAATCACAGGTTCATTAATAAACTTAATTCCATGTTAAAAGGTTAAGGAATGTCAAGAAATCTAAATAATTACAATTAAATTCATTCCCACAAACTAACCAATTTCATAGTGATGATAATAGAGCTGAGCATTTGCAGAGAATATATTGTTTTGAAAAATTGTTCTATAGATACTTCACTTTTTTAAAAAAATTGATGTTTTTGTACTGGCCTTAGCTTAATGGGATCACAGAAATGTTATGTGAACCTCCTTTACATTAATTTCTCAACTTAGAGCACTCTTTCTTTTTTAAGCATTTTTAAAAGGTAGTGTCAACATGAACCCAAACATTAGGTAATTAAAGGATAAAAGTTTTGCTAGCCTCTTTCTCTTTATTGAAATCTTAGATTGTGTTGCTACTCTATTTGTTTCTCTTAAAAACTTATTTTCAAAAGTTAACCATTAACATAATTAAAATTTCTATGATGACATTTTCATTTAGTCAAATTGTCTAAATTCATGGAAATATTCCTCACCATTACAAAAATGCCCTTAGTTTTAAATTCAGTGGAGTTGCACACACAAATATACAAATCAGTAACCATCAGTATTCTAAATTTCATCTAAAATGGGAATAATACTTGCCTACCTCATAGGGAGATTGTAAGAAAAGTGCTTTGTAAACTTTAAAGTCCTATACCTAGTAATAACAGTAAATCACATCTAGAGGCTGGTGTAATAGCTATATAGAATATTTGGTTTTTTTGACACCAGGCATTTGTATACATATTTTAGCTAGAAAAGGATCCAGATGTTTCATATCTTTTACACATGAATCTACCACACTGGTTCAGTGTTAAAGTACTTTCTGGTAGACTAAGCTAGAAATTGAGCTTAAAATTTTTTTTTCCAAGTCTGGAGGAAATTTATTTAAAATGAAAGAACATTCTTAAAGCATATTTAGGTCTAGATGCCAGGGCTTCACCATTGTAAACATAAAATTAAAGTGATTGATTGGCTAAGTATTTCACTAAAGAAGTGAATAGTAAAAATTGCCAGTTGGATTAAAAAATGGACCCAAACAACCAGACTGAATAAGTGAAAACTAAAAATCAGAATACTAATCAATATTCTTAGAGTACCTAAGCATAAAATTTTAAAACTTCTATAAACATACCACTGGAATTCTAGAAAAGTAAAAGAACTTAGTGACACTTTCAGTAAAGTAGTTGTTCTGCACCTGTTTACTCAAGAAAGTTATGAGGTATAGGTTTTAAGTAATAATCATAGTCAAAATAAAACAGTAAATGCTACAAAGCAATTTGAATTTCTAAACATGGTTCTAAAAAACTTCTAAAACTTATATTTAAGTGGTGACTATTACAATCAATTTATTTGTTACTTGGGATTAAGGGTCACCTTTATAAATTTTTTCTTGGGATGTCTGAAAAGAGTGACTAATTTCAGAGTTCAATTATAGAACGATTTCTAGTATGAATAATTTTAAAATGAGCTTTATTACATTTAAAACATTATTATTGAAGTATTTCTATCAACCAAAGAATTCTTTTTTGTTTATTGGTAACTTGTTGCAATTTTCTTCACAAAAACATGAGCAAAAGCTCTTCAAGTAGTGAAAGCTAGTTAATAAATTTTTTTTTAATTCACATGTCACTTTATTCTTTTAATTTCCCTAAGAGGTAATAAAGGAGTAGAGAGTGAAAGGTAAAGGTAGTGTTGTATAGTAGAACAAACATAAGTGCATACTATATGAATCATACTCCGTGCTAGGAGAGATAAAATAAAATTTAGCCAAGACATTTGTCCCTGTCTTCAAGAGGCCTTCAATCTAGTGGAGTGCTGTTAATACACCTATTTTATGACCATTAGACTAATCATTTATGACCATTAGAAAGTTACAAAATATAGTGCTCTGGGGTCTGAGAGGGATGTCATTTTGGGGAGGAATTGAGGAAGACTCTGGAGAAGATCACATTTTAGTAAGACCATGAAGGATGGGAATAGGAATTCAGTAGGTGTGAGGAGTGGGGAGAGTGGACATTACAGAAATTAGAAACGGGGTTAAGATACTACTGTTGGCCAGCACTGGGCTGAATCTGAAGACTTAGCTCTTCTCTTGGTGTTGCTTGCTATTCATTAACCTGATGAACTTGGTCAAGTCATTTTACCTCCAAAAGACTCAGTTTATCCCCAAAATAGACATAAAACCGACCCTATCAGTGTCTCATAGTTGTTTTAAGAATCAAATTAGATATGTGAAAATGTTCTTGTAAACAGCAATATACAAATGTAAAGTGTTTTACCCCATTTTTTTTTTCAGATGAGGTAGAGCATTTTGGTTATGCAATTTGTACAAAGTCACATTGCCTAAATCTATGACACATCTAAGTAAAAAATGAAAAATTCAGTTGCTGTATTTACTCTGCTATAGCATGACAGCCAGAATCCTTTAAATTATGATTTAAGATTTTGTCTCTCGGGGGCTCAATGGGTAGAGAGCCAGGCCTGGAGAAAGGAGATCCTGGTTCAAATATGACCTTGGACATTTCTTAGCTGTGTGACCCTGGGCAAGTCACTTAACCTCAACTGCCTAGCCCTTACTGCTCTCGGCTTTAGAACCGATACTTAGTATCGATTCTAAAACAGAAAGTAATGGTTTGGAAAAAATGTCTCTGATTCTGTTCCTGTGTTCTTTCTACTTGTATTTATTACCTTATTAATAGTAGTATAAAAGAAAATTAATGAAATATTAATATGATTAAAATATTCTAAATTTCAGAGTGAAGACAATGTAGATTTACGGCAGACATACACTCCACTTTCTTCATCCACAGAATATTCAAGTTCTGTTGATTCTTCCCTTTTCTATGCACCATGGTCAACATATGGAGATGATATCAAGCAACCAGCTAATTCTCAAATCAATGTAAAGAACAGGTAAGTTAATAAGCCATTTCAGTTTAAATGAGGTTTCCAATTTGAAAAAAAAATCTACAAATAATAAGGAAAGATTAGGATAAAAAAACAATCCAATTACTGTGTTGACCAGATTAATTTAACCATGTAGCTTGAAAATAGAAATACACACATCCATTTTACATTACTTTTTAAAATGAACTACAATATTGTCAGAATCATCCAGTTTGGGAGGCATATTAACTTAGTGTTTGCTGTTCAGAATAGCATAAAAATGTGACCTTTGTATAGAACCTTGATAATAACACTGATTTGGTTATACAGGAGATCATATATACTGACTACATGGAGGTCACCTTTTTCCCTATAATATAGACCTCCTTTATCTCTGATGTAAGCCTTATGACTCTATAAATGAATTGTGATCAATTGGCATTAGTTATATTTATAAGGTTGTTTAAGAGGTTGCCATAGATAAAATTAATTTAATGCTTATTTTGGTGTTTGTTTGTTTTTTTTATTTTTGTGGTAGGTGTCATTAATAAAATCTGCGTTAAGGTTAAAAAGTATTAATCTCTGTATTTTAACCTCTCTCTAGGTTTTCCTTTTTTAAGTTTTTGGTAGTTAGTCCATTCACAGATATATCAAAAGGATGATCCCCCCAAAAAATACACTTTTACTTATTTTTGACACTTAATAAGCAAGAGAGAATTTTGTATAGCTCTTTATAACTTTGGTTCTTATTCATTGAAAAATATTGGGGCTTAAAAAAGTAATTTGAGGTAAAACATCTAAGGTGCTAGTCTTATATTGGAAATTATCTCAAGATAATTTACATGAAATACTTTTTTAAATGTGTGGAGATATAAAAACAATAGATATATTTGAAATAGCTTAATACTAAAAATTTTAAAGAATAGAACATATCTTGAAAATGGAACTATTTAGGAGAAAATAATAAATTATTGTTTAGAACATTATTAGTTTCTGCAGGAGTAGAAATGCAGATGAAAATATGATTTATCACTTGTTTATTTGGGTATAAGTTTTTGGGTTTTGGTTCTATAAGATTCATTATAAAAATGAATGTGGAATTTGTTTTATGAGATTAAAAAAAGTATAACCCAGTTTGCCAGCTCCGGGATGGGGTAGGAAAGAAGGGAAGGAGACAATATGGATCATTTAAGTTCGGAAAACTTACATGGAAATTTATTAGAATAAAAAAATTTTAAATAAAAAAAGAACATAATTAGTTTTTATTAAACTCTGGTGTTCCAGGCACTATGTTAATCATTTGAGGATACAAAGGAAATTAAACAGTCCCTGATCTCAAGAAGGACAACAGCCATAATTTATCTAGCTTAGGAGTTCTGATTAGTTTTCCTCCCCAGGTTTATTGGGAAAGTTCTACATTTCCAGGGGCAGACAGGTGGCTCAGTAGATAGAGTGTCAGGCCTGGAGGCAGTGGGTACTGGGTTCAAATGTGACCTTAGAAACTTTCTAGTTGTGTGACCCCAAACAAATCACTTAACTCCAATTCTTAAGCCTTTACCACTCTTCTGCCTTGGAACTGATATGTGGTATCAATATTAAGACAGAAGGTAAGGGATTTTTTTTAAAAAAAAGTTTTACATTTCAGAAAACTCAAGGACTAGAATTCAAAAATTTTACAATTATTGCTTAGGAAAATGATGTAGTAGAAAATCAATTTAGGTGACTTAATTTTGCTGGTAAAAGTAATTTTACTGAGCCTCAATTGTTCAGCAGTGTGGTACAATGAAAAGAATATTAACTTAGAAACCCTGGGTTCAAATCTACTACTTGTTTGTTTGACAATAGGCAAGTCTCTTGGTCTAATAATTTTGTTTTTGAAACGAGGTCGCACTAAATGTCTATTCTTTAAAGTCCTTTCTGGCTTCTTACAATCTATGATCCAGTGATTACTCAGATAATATTGTATAAAGTGCCATCCAATTTGACCATTCTATAATTCTGTGGTATGTCAAAAGAAAGGAATATCATTCTGTTATGGGAATCAAATGAAATAATTTATGGGAAATATTTTTCAAAAGTATATATAGCTATACAAATAATACATAATATATCTAAAATGTAATAACACCAAAAATTGTGAGAAAAGCAAAAACAGTGGGGAAGAGATTTTATGGAAAAAATTATTTTAAACATTTAATATTTAAACATTTAAAACAATCAGTAAGAATTTTAACCACTCATGTTAATAATATACTATGATACTATGCTATACTATAATCATTTAGGTACAGATGAAAAAATGAAACATTTCCTGCTTTCAAGGAAAACAAAAGGCAGAACTGCATAGGCCAGGGTTTTTTGTAATTTTAATTATATATTCATATATATAATTGATATATACATATTTTATCATAGATTTAATTTTAATGTCATAGATCCCTTTAGCAGTCTGACAAAAACCTAAGCGCCTTCTAAGTATAATGTTTTTAATAATGGAAGGAAATGCTAAATTTAAGATAAAGTTTAGAAAAAATAAAGATGTAAATTTTTCTACTTCTCAACTTCATAGACCTCCTGAAATCTGTCATTTAACCCTATAAGGGTTCATGGAACCTGATTTAAGAACTAGATCAAGACTGTGGAGGGGACAAAATGGTATCATCCAGCATGTTTCTTGTGTGTGTGTGTGTCCAATAGATAGATAGATATTTAGATTATATTTAGATATATAGGTATTTAGATTATATCAATTCACTGAGTAAGACATAACTTAATTTTAAACTTTAAACTTTAAAAAAAGAGTGGATACTTCTCTATCTCAGTATACCCATAACATTTTAGGCCTTAGTGTCTAATCCCATCATTTTACAAACTCACAGAGGAGTTACATGACTTGCCCAAGATCACATAGGTAGTAGTGACAAAACAAACTCTGACCCTAAAAATAAGAAAACAAATGAGGATTTTTCAGTGCAATGGAAAGAGCATTAGGTTTTTTTAAACAGAGGACCTTGGTTCAAATTCAGTTCTGCCTTTTGCTATCCAATGAATGACCTTGGGTAAATCATGGTACATCTTGAGGCAGCCTAAATAGGGTCCTTTCTATAAAATGAGAAGGGTGTGCTTGATGACTTATAAAGTCTCTTCTGGCTCTAAATCAATGAACCTCAAATTCCAGACTTACCTTAAGGATACTTAACCTGAGTGTCCATGAACTTGCTTTTAAAACTTTTGATAAAATATTACCATGTAATTAGTTTCCTCTGTAATCCTATGTATATTATACATTTTTAAATGTTATTTGAAAAAGGGTTCCATACACTTTTACCAGATTGCCACAGGAATCATGTTGCTAAAAAAAAAAGTTAACTCCAGATTGAAATATCAAATACTAAAATAATAGTAGTAAGATTAGAAAAGGACATTTTTTTAAACCCTTACCTTTTGTCTTAGAAACAATACTGTGTATTGGTTCTAAGGCTGAAAAGTGGTAAAGGGTAAGCAATGGGGGGTTAAGTGACTTGCTCAGGGTAACACAGCTTGGAAGTGTCTGAGGCCAGATTTGAACCCAGGACCTCCCATCTCTAGACCTAGCTTTTAATCCACTGAACCACTATGCTGCCCCAGAAAAGGACATTTGTGAAGATCAAATGAAATAATAATTAGAAAGCTCTTGGCACAATGCCAAGCAAAGTACTATGTAAATGTTAGCTATTATTATTATAACACTATATTGTCGGATAAATAAAATAATTTATAAGTATTCAGTTTTCATCTATTGTGATTTCTTTTTAGGATTCAGACTGAACGAAATGACTATGGCAGTGAAACAGACTTATATGGACTTGTGTCTAACATCTTGGAAGAACAAGATAAATCACAGCCATATTTTGCTGAGGGGTTAGTATATTATTTATGACCATTTAAGAAATTTTTAAGCTTGCATATACTCATCTTTAACTTTTTTGTATAGAGTATCTGGCAGTCAGAGACGTAAGTCATATTCACTTTTAGGTTTAACTTCATTCATGTGTGATTCAGCATGGCCCTATTAATCAAAATCTCATTCTGTATTTTTCATTTTTCAATTACTATGAACACCTTTTATTAGGAAAATTATTCCAACAGTTTTCAGAACATTTTGGCACATGGGCTAAAGCTTGGCATTAGGAGTGTATAAATTCCAGACAGCTTTTATACACTGATTCCAAAGAATAAAACTTCAAGATTTCTAACCCCCCCAAAATGGATTTTATTTACAAAGTAAATTGTTAAAAAAAAAAAAAGATAATTTGTTTTATATGGGTGTGGAAAAAATCCTACCCAGAAGCAATGGATTTTGAATTATTTCCCAAATAGGAACTATGCAGTACATATGTAGCCAATTAAAATATTCTAATTTCAAATACAGCTTCATCAGAACACATCCCTTTTATTAAGAAAATTTGCAGACTCCCCAGAACTTCATTTTTTCTTTAAGCTAATTTTATCTTTTATCTTATGTAAAAATAAGCCAGTCAAAGAAAAAAGTCTTATTTAATGCTTACTATTATAGTTAATGAAAAGCTATAGTGGGATTTTATTCATTGGCTTGAAATGCCCAAAGGAAAAAGTACAAGGAAGAAAGAGTGAAGTTAAGAAGGTAATATATGTATTTCCATCAGGAAATAGCTACCATTATCCTCTAAAAATTTCTGTGATATAAGTAAAAGGTTGATAATGTGCTATGGATAATTGGAGAAGAGCTGAGTGAGACAAGATTAAGGTCTTGCAACCCCTTTCTCACATTCTCTACTTGGGAAAAGTCTTTAAAGTCCAAGTTGTAATTAAACATATTTACTTGTTCTAGGACCTGCTCCTCCAACTTAAAGTCAGTTTGGCCTGTGAATACAAGCAGATTTGCAGATCACCATGACCTCTTGTCAGAAACTAAAAGGCCAGTAGACACAGCCATCTCTCAACAAGCTTTTTATAGTGGCGAATCTGTCTCAGCAGTGGAAAAGCAGTACCTGCACAGTAGTAATCTCACACCACAACAAAAAATAGATGAACTTTATCATGGATTTACTAGCTTAGATCTTGAAGAGCAATGGATGTACCCCTCACGAAGTGATCATTCCAACTGTTATAATATTCAGACAAATGATACCGCTAAGACAACATTCCAAGAATATCCATTTATCAAAAACTGTTTTACACCACAAGCTGGCCTCTCTGATATCATGAAAGAATCAGGGGTTGATACTTACCCTTATGGAAGAGATAAAATGTGTGCCAAAGGGCTTGAGGCACCATTACAGCAAAAAAGGGCAGAGATATTTCTTTCACAATTCAATAGATACAATGAAAATGCAGATTATTGTAGATATCCAGAATATTCTCATCCCAATAAAGCCAAGCTAAATAAATGTTCAAATT
Organism: Monodelphis domestica; assembly: GCF_027887165.1. NCBI lineage: Eukaryota > Metazoa > Chordata > Mammalia > Didelphimorphia > Didelphidae > Monodelphis > Monodelphis domestica. The sequence continues at coordinate 204,034,970 of NC_077228.1, forward strand.
TTAGTGTTCAAGATAGCAAAAAACTAGCCAATGGAACACCTGAGACACCTGCTGTAGAAACAGACACATATACTAAGTTATTTCAAGTTAAGCCAGCAAATCAGAAAAAAATGGAGGAAACTATACAAGACCAACAGAATTTCACATTTTCAAAGACTACACCACACTTAACAGAAAAGCAATTTGCAAAAGAAGCAGCATTCACTGCCGATTTTGGGTTAAAATCGGAATATGGACTGAAATCTCACACAGCTTGCCCAGGTAATAATGATTTTGCTAGTGTCTCAGAAAAAGCACAGTTTTCTAAACCTGAGCCTCAGAATTCTGAATATTTTAAATCAGTGAATTTATTATCGAACTCAGCAACATCTTCAGGAGGTATCAGCATAAGTAGGCCGACTTGGATGAATGTTCAAACAAAAAACAGCACTCCTGTGCCATATCGTAATCAAGGTAACTTGATGAAACTGAATAGCCATTTAACTGCAGCTTCAAAAGGGGCTAACCATTCTTCAGATTTTCCCCAACTATCATCTACAAATTTAGCCCAAAATAGTAATTTGTTTCAGAAGTATTGCCAAGAAAATCCTTCAGCATTTTCTAGTTTTGATTTCAGTTACAATGGTGCAGAAAGAATTCAGTCTGTCAATCATATGGAAGGGCTGACCAAGACTGGGGAAGAAAGTCTCTTTGAATCAGTTACAGATAAAAAAATAAAGCAGCCAAATGGATTTTGTGATAACTATTCAGCTCAGCAATATGGGATCATTGAAAATGTGAACAAACATAATTTTCAAGTTAAGCCCCAAAGTGGACATTATGATCCTGAGGAAGGACAGAAGCATTTAGATGGTTTATCTCAAAATACATATCAAGATCTTCTGGAGTCACAAGGTCACTATAATAGCCACAGACAGGGAAGTGGAGACAACAATATTGTGAATAACCGTGTGAATCGTACACAAGCGTCATGCTTTTCTAATAATTACATGATGGGAGACTTAAGACATAATCAGAGTTTTCAGCAACTTGGTTCAAATGGATTTCCTTTGCGATCTACCCATCCATTTGGCCATTCTGTTGTTCCACTATTGGATTCCTACGATTTGTTTTCTTATGACGATTTAAGTCATTTATATCCTTATTTCAATGATATGATGTATGGTGATAATTCCTTTTCTGGTTTTGTGCCAACCTTTGGATTTCAAAGACCAATTAAAACCCGCAGTGGACCAGCTAGTGAACTTCATATTCGTCTAGAAGAGTGCTATGAACAGTGGAGAGCATTAGAAAAGGAGAGAAAAAAGGTAACACCAAAACAGCTATCTATATAGGAGTAAATTAATTACAGTGTGATGCCAGCTCTGCCAGTTTTCAGTATTATCACCATGTTAGTTCAAGAATAGCCAAATTCTTACTCTGTAATATTAAAAATTGCAGGGAGTTTTTACAAGCACAGGGATTAGATAATCAGAAAATTTATCCCAGAGATATACTTAACAGAACAAAAATCTTTAACATATCAAAATTGAATTCATGTATCAATCTAATCTATGTTGAAAAAAAATTACAAAAAGTTTGAGCGATGAGTACTAGTATATTTAACAAATGATTTGTGTAGCAATATACATATAGGTTGCTATATATTATAGCTAAAAGTAAATATTACTATAGCCATATGGCTTAGAGACCACAAGTCCAAAATTATCTTCCTCAATTAAAAGCAGTTGGGTTTTTGTGCTAATTCTGAAAGAAATGAAATCTTTAATATATAAAAACTAATATTAAGCTTTAGATCTAAAATATAATTTTTAAATCCTTGCCTACCTCAACAAGTTCAAACCTCCTTGGGACCAGACTTGCGTGTTTGGGCAAATTTATAATTACTGAATTAAGACATAGAATGGTAAAGACTTATTGTACTTTGGACACTTCATTAGAATTTTGTTAGAGTGCTTCATTTTTGTTGGTGTTACATAGAATTTACATATGAAGCTTATTATTCATTTATATATTAATGTAATATTTTGAAAATTAAATGTCTAAACTTTTGCAATTTTTCTTAGACTGAATTGGCTCTTGCCAAGAACTATCCAGGGAAAAAAGTTTCCAGTACTAACAATACTCCAATTCCAAGGCTGACCTCTAACCCATCACGAGTTGATCGTCTAATTGTAGATGAACTACGAGAACAAGCCAGAGTAAGCTGTTTTTATTTCTTAAGTGCATTACATATTTAAATTGGTTAATGTATTTTTTTAAAGTTAAGACTTTAAGGGATTTTTTAAAACTTCATTTGCATCCAACTTTTGGAAATAATTTTTCAGCATATTAGCAAAATAATTAGCAGGAAAATAAATGTTTAAAAAGAGGAAACTCCATTAATTAAAAAACTATTTTAAAGGTGGCTCAGTGGATTGAGAGTCAGGCCCAGAGACTGGAGGTCCTAGGTTCAAATCTGGCCTCAGATATTTCCTAGCTGTGTGACCCTGGGCAAGTCACTTTGACCCACATTGCCTAACCCTGACCACTCTTCTGCCTTGGAATCAATACACAGTATTGATTCTAAGACGGAAGGTAAGGATTTTTAAAAAAATAAAATAAAAACTATTTTCAAAATAGCCTTTTTCCTTTACCAACAATTTAACAGGTTCCACATTCACAGCTAAATTATAAATTAACTAAGCTTCAGTGTAAAGAAAAGTTTTTTAATATTTAGGAAGAACTCTTTTCCAAATATTGCCACCAAAAATCTCTACAAATATCTTACAAAGATAGCTTGAATAGGGTCCACATAGCATGCATACTGTAAAAATAGTTATAGTTATGAATTTTCTGAGCTATGCATTATTCATTCACTTCAGTAAGCAATTTATGTGCCTAGTTTCACATAATACTATGGGTATGTTCCAAGAAAAAATTTGTAATCTCATATTTTCAAAACAGTAGGGAACTTTTGCCAGAATCTTGAAGATGAGTCCATTATTATTGGGAACGATAATCTCCAAAATAATCTTTGCTTTGTAATTTTGGATTGTTGGGTAGTAGTTTTTCTTAAAGCAGGGAAAACTTGCAAATATTGTTTAAAATGTCATTTAAAGTCAAAACACTTTCCAAGTAAAACTTTGAAAAACATTAAAGTTATAAAATTAAATGTTCAAAAATTTGCTTATATATATATATATATATATATAAGCTATTTATGAATCAGGACATAATACAGTATAGTTGACTTATTATCTATTCATAATTGTATCTTTGTCCTTAAGCCATTAATGTAAACAATGTCTCCGTCCCTACATGCAGGCCCATTTTTTTCACCTCATATTATACTACTAAACCTGTTCCTATATCTAGTCAGTTGAAATTTTCAGAAAATGTCTTTGTAATCCAAGATAAATGGTTATGCTAAGAAAAATTATCAGCAATTTAAACTAAAAATGGGGGCACACTTAAATATGTTAATTTATAATGAAAAAAACTAGGTTTTTTTAATTAAATATATTTCTGGTTAAAGTCCCTTTAGGTCTGTGGTAAACTCCTTATAGGAGTCACAAGATGAGAAAAACTAGAATCTCCCCCTTCTAGTTATATATTAATCTAGAGGCTTTGGATGTAATTATTTTACTTAAATTGCCGTGCTATTCAGAAATATTCAAAAGTTGAAACAGTTGAGGCAGCTAGGTGGCTCAATAGATAGAGATACAATGGAAGGTCCTAGGTTCAAATGTGGCTTCAGACATTTTTTAGTGATGTGACCCTAGGCAAGTCACTTAACCCAATTGCTAGCCCTTACCATTCTGCTGCCTTAACTGATACTTCGTATCAGTTCTAAAACAGAAGGTAAGGATTGAGGGAAAAAAGTTGAAACTGTTTTTGACTATATTCATTGTTGTTCTTTATTTTGTTATGTTATAGTTCTTTTATTTTGTGGAATTTTTAGAAACTTCCCCAAAATAATCTTTTAAACCCACTAAAAAACACAAAATTTCATTATGTTGTCTTATCCTTTGTTTAGGTAACTCTGCTTTTTCTTAAATAATTACTGAGCTTTTGGTTTGTATTTTTTGGTATTTGTTTTCTTCTGGAGGTCTAAAATGGAGTGGAATATTTTACTTTCTCCTATAAACCTGTTTTCTTGAGGGAATTTATGGGTTTTATCTGATAGGCTCAACCCAAAAAGACATGATTTTAGCTGCTTGATTAAGGATTTTTCAGAACAGCTGTGCTCTACAATAATATATGGTTACAATCGGGATCAGCTAGCTTATGGAGACAATTATTTATTAATTTATATTAAATTAATTATTATATTAATTATATTAAATAATTATATTAAATTAATTATATTAAATTAATTAATAAATTAATTTCCTCTGTAAAGTCCTCATTATTTGAAAAAAACTACTCACTGTTTTTAAGAACTTAAACCAAAGGACAGGCCACAACTATTTAGCTTGCTCCCCCTAATGTTCCCAAGAATCCATGCATTCTGAAATGAAAGTGATATAGAAACTTATTTTTTAGCATAGTAATAGATAGAAATAAATTTCGTTTCCCCTCATATTTCTTTGGGTAATGTTTGAGCTATGGAATCTTTTAACAGTCACAAAAGTAATTATCCTGGATTTTCCCAAAATCTGTATTTTTTAAAGGATGTTTCCTTTAGAGCTCAGTTCTCAGCTCCCTAAATTTGTCTCCTTTAAAATCATTTGAGTAGGGGCAGCTAGGTGGCTCAGTGGATTGAGAACCATGTCTTAGAGAAGGGAGGTCCTAGGTTCAAATCTGGCTTCAGATACTTCTTAGCTATGTGGCCTTGGGCAAGTCACTTAACCCCCATTGCCTAGCCCTTACCTCTTTTCTGCCTGAGAACCAATATATAGTATTGATTCTAAGACGGAAGATAAGAGTTTTAAAAACAAATAAAATCATTTGAGTGAATTTAGTGGAAGTTACCATTGAAAGCAGGTTATTGTTGAGAGGGTAAAATTGAGTGGCTTGTACAGAAAAAAACATCACAAAAAAAAGAGTTATCATTCCCCTTTTTAAGAGCAGAATACTGTTTTCCCCCTTGTTGTCTCCATTTCTTTTAGCAGTTCTCAATAAGCATTGGTTGAATTGAATTTACTTCCAAATTATTTTTTATAACCCTCTCATTCTACTTTTCAGTAAGAAGCAGGGAGAGGACAAGTTTTATTTAGATTTTTTGCAGATGGGGAAACATGAACATGACTTGTCAAGCTGAAGGTTAATCAACCTAAGGGATCCTTCCTTTGAAATTTAATGTTTTTAATATTATCCCTGTTTTCCTCAAGATGTTCCCTCAAATGCTAAAAAAAAAATAGTACATATTGTCTATATCTGTGCCTGTTACTAAAACCTATTTAACATATTTAACCTTTTTCAACATTGTTTAAATTCTTGAAGTCAGACATTGAAGCTTTTGAAATGAACTTTTAATAGCAGATAAATGATTTTAATGTTCCTCAGATACAAATGTATTCTCGTTAAAGTTTGAGGTAAGGCAGTGTAATTATATGCCTTACCTAACTTTAAAATACTTCTTACAGGTTGTGACTTTACTTGGCAAAATGGAACGTCTTCGCAGCTCTCCCCTTCATGCCAATATTTCTACTGCTCTTGATAGACACTTGGAGTCTATTCACATTGTACAATCACGAAGAAAGGATGAAATTGTAAATGCTTCAAATAGGCAAAGGCAAGGAGTTCCTAGATGCCAAGATGACAGAGGTACCAATCAATATTCCTTCTTTGGTAAGGTGGTGCTAAATCTAGAGTGCTACTATAAGAGAACAGAACACTGCATTAATTTTGTTAGATCAGAGGCTCAAGATACATTTATGCATTTCTAAAACATCTAGGTGGCAGTAAAACTTGTAATAATTAGATAAAAGACAAAGATTTTTTAAAATCAGAACAAAGTGTTTTTACAGCCTCAAAAATTGTTCCTTTTTATTTTTCTTTGGAAGCCTTTTGATTTATTTGTGCAACTGACACAAAAGCTGTGCCCCAGACAAAGCACCTGTTATTTTTCTTATAATCACAAACAAAAATCACACCTGTTAAGCAACAAAATACCTTGAGCTTAGGAAATAGCCAGCCTTCTTTAATAGTGATGTTATACTCAACTTTACTTTGGAGGTTATAATGCCAGTCTTTTCTGAGACTTCAAAAATTCTTAAGTTCTATCTAATATGGCCTGTATCTAAAATGTACATAACTTTTTTTTAGATGTGTTTGCCCTTGCCTCAGCAATTAAAGAGATGTGTGTGGCTACTCGGAAAGCACGCACTACCCTGTGGTGTGCACTGCAGATGACCTTGCCCAAAACAGCCAGTACTGCTGGCCAGGCGGATGTGGAGAAGGCTTTACAGGATATAGTAAACTGTGAAGATAAAGTCCATGAAAATATAAATAGCAGCAATCCTATGAACCAGAGAGGTGAAACAAACAAACATTAAGGAAATGCCAACAGAACGAAGAATAAAAGCTGTTAAGTAAATGTATCAAGACATTCTAAAGTAATTTTAATGAACTTTTCAAGCTTGAGAATTTCAGTACATTAATTTTCTTCCAGATTTAAAGTTAATACCTTAATGAAGTTCCACTTCTATTTTTTTAAAAAAATCTACTATTTCTAATGGATCAGATTTAGTTAAAAGTGAACTCTCAAAGGTAAAGTTGACTACTCTAGGAGTTCTAGCTAGTCAAAAATAACAGGTTAGTTTAAGTAAACTGAATATTTTCTAACAACTAAAGTATTACTTAAACCTATTCTGCAGTGCAGGTAAACGCAAATGTGAAATTCTTCTAGGTGATAAGTTTCATTTAGGTTTGCCTTAGTAAGTAATAATTCCAAATAATGAATCTAAGTGACTGTAACCCAACTAGGACTACAGTCTTGTAACCAAGACAAGTTTTGATTGTGATATAAAAGCGTTTTCCTTGCAAAACTGGATAATACCTGGGAACCAAAGGAAAACAAGGCTATACCCAATATTCATGTAAAAATTTAATATTTAAAATACTACCATATTTATAAATTTGAAATCTTAGCGCCTAAATTTATGGAGGGAAATGCATCTGATTCTCCTAAATTAGTGATAAAAAGTGCCAGTGTAAAAACCATGCAAGTTACTGAATATAAAACCTGTTCAAATCATTTGTGTATATTCTTTAAAATTTAATTATAATATCAATTATTAAATGTTGCCAATTTTAAAGTATTTAAATTGAATCAAAACATAACATTTCCATTATCTGGATCTTTTAGAAAGACTTGCTGCACAGCAACTGAAATAATGACTATAGTTCTAATACCCTTGGTTTTGCTGCTTTTAAGAGGGTATCACGAGGTTCTAAAATGTATTTTTTTAAAGTTACTCTTTAGCTAGTTTGGTTTACAATTGGTTAGTGTATATTTTGTGTAGTTGTGTTCATTAGTTTGCTTCTGTATTTTTTTGAGAGCTCTTGAAAGCTTGGCTTTTTCTGTGTTTCTCATCACAATATCTTTGTATTGAACGTGAATAATTTATTCATTAATATGAAATGTTGGTATTATGTGGCTCAGAAGACCTTGGGTTTTAACAATTCTAGCATGAGTTAAACTATAATATAATGTACTGATGAAATTTAATTGAACTACCCTTGGCTAGAAACACTGATGTTTTAAATGTCAGTGTTCTTCCTAGTTTTAGAAATCCTGGTATGCAAAAAAAAGGAGTGTAATCACACCACATAAATTTTCTTTAGATGATGTGCGGAAGAAACTGATTGAGAATGCAGGAGAAACTGTAGTGAAACCATTTTGATCATTGATATGCCTTAAGAGAACTGCCCAAATGAATTACATTGAGGGTAGCCAAATAAAATAGATCACCCCACCACAGTCACTGCACAGAAACTGGTTAAGTTTGACATAAGACATGTTGGATGTTATGAAAACAAATATTGTACTGAATTTAGTCTGTCAGGTAAGAAATAAATTAGCCTTTGTTGAAAATGTCTGATATCATTATTCAACATTTACATTCCCAATACAGATAGTTGGTTCATTTCACTGTGCTCATTAGGAAAGCATGTAACTAAATTTACATAAATTTGGTATTACTGCTAAGTAATTTTTAATATTTGGGTTGTATTCGGGTGACAAGCCAGATGTTCTGGTAGTTAAATACTGGTACCTAAAAATGAAGCTTTGCCCCTTATGCTGATCTAAAAATTTCAGGTTGGAAGTTTTGTAGAGACCTTTATAGCTTATAATCAAAATATTAGGTATAGGTTGCATGTTAAGAATATATATAGGTTAAAAAACCATGTTAGAAATACTCTCCTGAATAGTAGCCCTATTTCCAGTTAACCAATCCTAATCTGATTATCATTAGATAAAACATTATATTTTTAAGTGATTTGTATCACTATATATTATCTTCCTGTGGCCTATGATTTTTAAAAAAATATTTTCTACATTTTCCAATTTATTTCCTTATATAATTTTAAGTAAAAACTTTAAAATCAGAAAGAACCAACAGATTCCCCAATGAATCTATAGTTTATACCATTTTTGTTCTCTTTAAGAAACTGAGCCAAACCCAAGAAAATTAAACTCATCAAAACTGATTGAAAAGCTACCTTGAGTCATTATGCATGTTGTCTTTCCCAGGTATGTAGACTCAGTGCTTTGGGGCTGTCCTGCTTGAAGGCTCTAAAATGTTACAGCCAAACCCAAACATTTGTTAGTATTAACTGAGAAGATATGAAAAGAAGGGACTTTTAAACATTATCACCCCTAAACTGACATCATTGAAGACCAATAATCATTAAGGACTTCAGGGGTCTGGAGGACACACTTAAATCTAATTATTGAGCAGATTTATTCCCTTTTCTCTAAATGATTGCTGAACATCTTGTCAGTTTAAATTTTAGTTGTAACATACCAACTTAAGATCATAATGATGATAGTATTAGATAGGTTAAAGCAACTCATTCAGATGTAATTTGTGATTTTAATAACAGAGACTGTTCCTTTCAACTTAAAATTGAACAACCAAAAAGGGATATTTATAATAACAATGTCTTCTCTAATGTGTGATCTAAGATAGATATCTGAAAACTAAAGATAAAAATGACTTACAAATAACTGAGGACTTTCAAAAAGGAAGATTATAAAAGGTAGTAGCTTTAAGTAGGGAAGTTACAATCACATATGTATTCTTCTCTACTTGAATTATTCTACCTATTCTCTGTGGTCCAAAAAATGACCATGTTAAAATGCTATAAGGTATCAGAAGACTCCAATTCTCCTGAAAAATTTAGCCAGCATATTAGAAGTCTTATCAAAGCAAACAGCATGAAGTCAAAAATCTATTATATTTCTAAGTGAATAACAGTCTCACAAATTTAGAGGAAGAAAAGATCTCAGAGGTTATCTAATCCAAATCATTTTGCAGAGGAAGAAATTGAGGCCAAATGTTAAGTGACTTGTCCAAGGTTACATTGGTAGTAATTTTAACAAATTAGTAAACAGCATTGAGATTTGAACCAAATCAATGATCTTTTCTACTCTATCACACTCAGAACTTTTTCCCCATGGTTAAAAGGTTTTCATGTTGAAGAGAAAATCAAAACAAATCAGAAAGTGGTGATTTAAATATCAGAAGTTTATTTGAAAAAAATGTTGAAAATGTGAACATTTACATTTCTGAAATGCTATGGCTCAGGAATGTGTGAAGGAGAAAGAAGAAAAATCTTTCCTTTCCTTAGCCAAACATTTTATTATCTGCACACAAGTAAAAAGATTTGTTATTCCCATGTAATTGTATGAAACAGATCTACCTTCAGTTTGTTCCTCAGTGAAAGTGCCTTCTCTGGGTTATTTTGTGGTCAGTAGTTGCTTGTAGTGAAAGAAATTACTTACAAATAAATTTAGTCAGTGAAGAAAGCAGAGATGGAGAGCTCCTTTTGGCACCTGACCTATCTAAACAGACTTAACAATAATAGGCATCAATACCTTCCCAGACCCCAAATCTGGATGAATAGCTGGTGGCTTCCTTCCCCTACAATGTTTCGGTAAGAATGAAGTGGACCAGAAGAGGCTGACCTCATCTGATACCCAGTGATGCTAGAGAATCCTTGTGTTGCATTTTTCTTTAGGGAGATGACCTCTCTATCCACCCTACCCCCTAATTCTTTGAAACTAGGAACCCCTAGAAGTTTTCACTTGTGCTGTACCAAGATAAGTCTTAAGGTTGGAAGAGTACTAAGCTTTCTTTTATCACACTGGAAAAAAGTCATGGTTATAGCTAAAACCATAATTACATATTAAAATATAGCCTTACACTGACAAATGATAGTCATACTTGTTTTCTTTTTAATATCCATAACTACTTCCACTTTCCTAGGTTTAGGCTTTTACCCCTATATATTATTAAAAAAATAAAATCTGGGTTCAAGTGGAGCTTTCCATTCATTCTACCTGCTGTCTCTAAGCAAACTTCCACTCTACATTTCATCAGGGAGAATAGTATCCATTCCAATCCTACCTACCCCAGGTTTAAAAGCTACCAAGCTAGTCTTCTGGCCAAAAAGGAAGGGGAAGACCAAACATTTTAAGTAGTTAATAAAATGATCACAGGAATTGATTTGCTGAAAATAAGTCACACCTTTTCAGATCTTTGGTACAGACATTGGCTACATCAATCCAACGTTACCCACACCACAAATCACATGGCACATTTTGTAATTAAACATTTCTGATTTTTCTTTTGGCTATGTAAACGAGAGGAAATGCATTAGGAAAACCACCAGGACTTCTCTTATTTCTCCAAAATACACACCATATGCAAGACTCAGTTCTTTCTTTGATCAAGTCCATCAAGTCCTTAAGGAGGAAGAGAAGATCCAGATGTTACCGTTTGCGCTCTCCTTTCTGTGTCCTTTTCTTCTCCTTCTCCTTCCGCTCCTGCTTGGCCAGCTTATCTTTTTCTCTTTGTAGTTTGTCTTGTTCCTTCTTCCTCTGAGACTCATCCCGCAGTGAATCTCGCTCCAATTTTCGAGCATTCAGTACATCTTCCACATTGGTGTTTCGGAAGAGAGCTGCTGTTGAGTTAAGGTTAAAGGGACAGGCATATCCACTGCACTATGTTGTTCCTCCAATTTTTGGTTGCCTTCTCCCTCCTTACTGCTGACTTACTAGATCTGATCTGTTTCCAGATCATCTCGAGTTTCTATCATAGTCTCCTGGGGGAAGGGGAAGATCACTTAGCCATTCAGTCTTAAGCTATATACCTGGCATAGACAGGATGCAAAGTAGAGTCTGAACTGGTTTAAAGTCTGAATTAAAGAACACTGTACACAGTTTTATTTCTGTATACACAGCTGGGTTTTTGTGGTCCAGACTTACACTTTCATTAGATGTTCCCTAAAGTCCCATCTTCAAACCTTAGTTGCCTGGAGACAGGGAAAGGTTAAGTGAATTGCCCAAGTTCACAAAGCCAGCCTATTTCAGAGGCAAGACTTGAAACCAAGTTTTCCTGAGACAAAGCCAGCCTTCTTTTCACCAAGCCACAATTATATCAACTAAAAGCTAAAATATTTCTAGAGTGTAGAGAGAGAGAGAGAGAGAGTGTGTGTGTGTGTGTGTGTGTGTGTGTGTGTGTGTGTGTGTGTGTATTTAAGCACTAATTGTAGAATTAAATTCTTGGTTCAAATCCTGCCTCTGCCACTTACCATCAGTGTGAGCTTAGGTGAGGCACTTAATAACTCCTCTGAGCCTATTTCCTTATTTGTAAAATGAGAGGGTTAGACTAAATTGATAACTATTTCAATTATTGGTTGCTAGCTATTTTATTTTCATTTAAAAACATCAATTCTGAGGAATTCCTAGGATTTACCAGATTGCCAAATCCGAATTCCTTTTCATCTCTAATATTTATTTATCCACATGAAACAGACAATAGACATAAAATGGGAAATGAACTGCAGCATACTGCCAGCAAATGACTTTCATACCATATAAAAGATGTCATTGAAAACATGTCTAGAAAAGGAGGTGGGCAACTTGGATTAATTGGTGGACAAGCTATCTAAAGGAAGCCTAACAACATATAAGAGAGTCAGATCCCACTTCTCCTGCCACCGTTCTCCTCTATCCCCCCAACCCCCCTCCCACCGCCCCAAAGGATTTATGAAGGGTCAGTGACATATACAGAAAGAGTTAAAGAGGTTGTGATCTGTACTATTAGAGGAGTACCCATATGAGGGATAGCATTTTAACATATGTGTGTGCATATAGAACAATTTTATAGAAAAATATTTTCATATAAACCTTATGTAATTAGGATATTCAAGGGAGGTGCTATTCAAGTACTTGAAAACTGCTCTCTTGGTTAAACATTTTCTTAAATTTTTGTTTAGACCCTTTAATTATTTGCTTAATTTAATTTACTTTTTTTCAGAGAGTGCCAAGATAAATGTCAGCTTGGTTCTGGTCCCAATTATCACAAAATTTAAATTTTAGTAGTATCTGAATAAATTTTACCACTATTAAAAAAACATAACTACATGGAGCTACTTCAAAATTTGAGAATCTAATCGTAAACTTTGGCTGTTTGTACTAGTCAAGTAGTCCCTACATCTTAAACAAAATTAACTTCTTTCTTTTCTTCTGTTTTAGAATCTATCAGTTCTAAGACAGAAGACTGGTAAGGGTGAGGCAACTGGGGTTACATGACATGGCCCAGTCACACACAGGAAATTTGCCTGTGGCTAGATTTGAACCCAGGTCCTCCTGACTCCAGTCCTGGTACTCTATCTAATGGCTCCCAAATTAACTTATTTCTCTCTTGGTGTCTTTCCATATGCCATTCCTTATTCCTCTTCTTCCCTCCTAATCTATTTCCCTTCTCATTCAAACACCTCCAAATTTACCTCCTCTATAAATCTTTGCATGATCAGATTTCATTTGACTTCTCAATGCCTCTCTAAACACATTTAAATATGTCCTTTTTACTTGTTAATCTATTGAAGCATTCTTTAATGTTTGATAAGTGTATGCTGCCTTGCCAGCTAAAATCAGAGACATTTCTTCATTTTCTTTTGTATTGCTTCCTTAGTTTCTAGGCACAACATTCTACATCCTAGGCATTTTGGAATCTCCTTGAAACAAACTCTTCCCCCCACCCCTCAACAGCACCAAAGAGCATGGAAATCATTATCTTCAGGAAAAACTGAGGAAGCATTTGGGGGACAGACACCAAAGAAGGATACATTTTTCAGACCCAATGTTCACTGTCGTAGCAACTGAACCATCCTTCTCATCTGCTTCAGTATGAGGAGTTAAGGAATGGACAGGAAATGGGAGGTTAATCCCAACCCAAAGCATTCCAAGGATTTATCTGTTTAGGGAAATTAAGTACCAAGTAGGGAGGACAAGGCTGAATTTGGATGATAATTTAAGGAATCTTGGGTAGTCTGCTTCAACCCTGTTGCTGTTCTGTGAGATATTAGGGCTGGATTTTGACCACCTTCTTGTTCTTAAAGGGATGAATGACATTTAATTTAACAAACATTAAGTGCAAGATACCATGCTAGAGGCACTGGATGACTTCTGAAAGTCAACCTAAGGAATAGGAATTTTTATTAGAACTATTAAGGAGCCTTAAGAACAAAAGGAATTGTCCTGAAAAAAATCCCCCCCTAAGTCAGAGCCAGATATCGTGATTTTTTGATGTAAGATATTAATTTCAAATATTTGCCAGACAAATTAGGGGTGAGTGTGTTAAGCTGCAAGAAAACAACTAAAAATGAAGGGGAAAAAAAGCAGAGCCTAACCCTGTTCTCCCCTTACTCTGCCAATGGCAGAGTCAGTTTGCTATCTACAGGAAGTCTTTCCCAATTCCTCCCCACCCCACCCCCAGCCTTCTGTATTGAAATCAATACTGAGTATTGCTTCCAGGGCAGAGGAGCAGTAAGGACTAAACAATGGGGGTTAAGTGACTTGCCCAGGGTCACAGCTAGGAAGTGTCTAAGGCCAAATTTAAACCCAGGACCTCCAGTTTCTAGGCTTGGCTTTCAATATACTAAGCCACCTAACTGCCCCCACTCCCCCAATCCCTTTTAATTCTATTGCTTTCTGTTATTTCCTATAATTGTTTGCTCCTAGATTCCTTCATTAGATCACAAGCTCCTGGAGGGTTATCTTCTTTTATTTCCAGTGCTTAGCAGAGTACCTCGCATATAGTAAGTGTTTAATAAATGTTTATTGACTCTCACTTCACCCTGTCAATGGCACCCAACACTCTGCACATTCCCCTTGGTTAAAACCAGGACTAAAATTTAGTGCTGTCTTGCTAAACCCAACCCTGTGAGAACAAAAACTAAGGAAATAGAATCCAAACAATGCCCTTCACCAAAAGGGACCAGCACTGCCACCAAATACATCACAGGACCAGCACTGGGATAAAGGATATTGGGAGAGTCAAAAGGTAAAAATGACTTGGAGAGAGGGAGATGTCATTTTACCTATTGGGGCCTTCATTTTCCTACTTTATAGAATGGGGAGAATAATTCTTAACTGTTAGAAAGATATGAGAAAACAAATAACAGACAATTTGGTGGGGGAAAGGTGAATAAAATGTTCATCGGAATGCAGGTTGTTTACCTGCTGCTACATTTAAAACTTCACTTTATACAATCAATAGGTTCCTAAAATATGTGAAAACCAAAAGATACCTTAATAACTGATACTCAAGAGGCAGCCTGGGACTGTGGAAAGAATAGCAAGCTAGGAATCAGGAGACCTAAATTGAGGCTCTAACCCTTACTAGCTATGTGATCATGGAAAGCTCAGTCCCAGGTTCCTCATTTGTAAAATGAGAATAATCGTGCAATAAGAGCAAAAGCATTTGATAAATCTGAATCCTAGAATTCTAAATATATTATTTCAGGATTTACATTAGTTCTGTAGACTGCTCTCTTCACTAAAGTTACTCCCTTTTTTTTAGAAAGGTGAAACAGGCATAGAGAGTAGCTGAAGGTTTTCCTAAATTACCGTGTAGGCCAGCAGATTTGAGATTGGAAATAACTGTGGGGATAACTAGCCTGGACCTTGAGAACCCTTAGTGATAAACCTCCCGAATTTCAAAAAGGATATTCCTCCTCATCTGTCACATTGGCATACTGGGCCAATAGGGCGGCTTTCCGCTGCTTCTCCTCCTCTGATACCGTCTTGGGCTTCACCACAATCTGCGCCTGCTTCTCAATAAGTGTGGCAATGGCTTGTACCTCATCTGGTTTAGGGTTGGGGAGAGAGGAAGAGTGACCACAAGTTTGTATATGATGGGGATCAGATTAATAAAGCCAATGGTTCCAAAAAGGCCAGAACTAAGTCTGAGGACACCCATGCCTGTTCACTCTGACCCTGGAGCTTGCTGGGGTTCAAATTTAGGGTTTCTTTAAACTAAAGAGGGGGTTCAATCTCAAAACTTGCTTACTCTACCTTATTCTTACCCTCCCAAGAAGGCTAGAAAGAAAAGGGCCAACTTACTTTGGGGCCTTTTCAGGCTTTTAGTGATGCTGGATGAAGTAAGCTATTCTTGGATTATTGCACTAGTTTAAGATATAATCCATAACTACAGAAAAAATGATAGTTTGAAATCACTTCAATTTGATACTACAATTTGCTAAAAACTGAGTTTTTTCCCTTCTCCTAGATTAACTAATGAAGAATGCTTAGGCCAATTAATTTGTCTTAGGTCAAATTCAATGAATTTGCTTTCCAAAACACAGAAGGTGAGTTAAAGGCTTCCTCTGAAAGGGAAAGCAGTCAGCCTAGAGTTTCAGATAATCCATAACATCATACATGAGAAGGCAGGGACAACACTGGTATGGGGGATATCAGCCCCTTTGTAAATGTCTAAGGAGAGCCAAAAACTTGGCTTGACTTGAATGACTTGGGGAGAGGGAGAGGACAAGACCAATGTGCTATCATCACTAAGGCAAAACAGAAAAATGAAATGAATGACAGCTATGTGAGATCTGAAACTGATGTGAATCTGTATTACAGATCAGTAGACAAAGTAAGAACTAAAAATGCTTCTTCCTATTGGCTGCATGGTGCTACTGAGGAAACTTAGGGGCTGGGTAGCAGGGTGGGGGTCAATTCACACTACCTTCTTTTTTCTCTTTGGTGACAACATTCTGGGTTTCCGACCACCGCGCCACAATCTCCCTGCAGATATCAAGGAGGGAGTCTTCTTCCTAGTCAGAAAAATAGGCCAGATAATTCCAAAAATTCCCCCCCCAAATCTTCAGATGACATGAATCAAGAAATCTGGGGAGAGGCTCAAACCCCCAAAACATGGTTGATTCCAGCAGAGCTGAAAGGAATCCAGGAGAAGAGACAAAGCACAGAAATTCAAGTTTTCATTCTAGGATTTCTAAAGATCCCCAAATGGAAAAGGGCCCAGGGCGGTAATTCCACATTTGTGTCCTTATCACTAACTCTAGATTAGGACAATCCCACCTACTTTATCCTGCCAGATGAGCAGAACTCCAGGGAAAAGAAGTCTCCTGGTTAGTCAACAGAATCAGCTCTCCTCCTTTTGGAACAAACCTTGTGCCTTCCTGGCAGTCCTTACCCCTCAGGGACTTTGGGTGTGGAACACCATATACTGTAGCATTGGTTGATAGGTTGTTTAGTTTTGCTGAACTTGATTTCAAAGGATGACTTGCCTCTTGGAGGACCATATTGGCCTACGCTAAAATTCTGATCACTCCTCCTTGGGTTTGCCAGCTTCTATCATCTAGATTGGACCTCTAAACTTGCTGGACAACACCGAGGAAGGAGAGGAAGAGAGATGTATTCTATCAGACCATCTATCCAACTATGTCTCTAGTCTGTACACAGATAATATATCAGCTATCCTTTAAAAAAAAAAAACACAATTACTACTCCCTCTTCATTTCCTGTCAAAAACCAGTAAGGAAGAAACAATATATACCAAGAATGCTCACAACACATCAAAATTGGGGCATGATACTCAGCTAGGCCACTATACTTAGAGGCTATCTTTTTTTTCAGCTTTGAATGTTAGTAGTTGATGGGAATCAGGGGCCAAAGAAAAGGGGAGATGAGGGAAACAGAGGGCACTGGGGAGCAAGGAAAAAGGATAATATGGAAGAGAGGGAGAGAGGAAAATATGGGCCTTGACATGGATTCATCCCTTTTAAGTTCTTACCCTGGTCCCCCTAGAACAGCTATGGAAGCCTGTTTCAACAAACTGACTGGCTCACACCCTCAAGATCAGGTGATTGGCCAGTACATGATGAAGAGGCTGGAGAGACTCCTGATCTAGTTAGGATCTAGTCCTAATTCTTCCAATGCCTCCAAGGCCAATGCCTCCACAGTCTGTAACAAAATGCTGTATGACTTTGGGCAAAAATCATTTCCTCTCTGAAACTTGATTTTCCCACCCATATGTTTGGGGCAATAATGCTTATACTACTTACCTTATAGGCTTCATGTGAGTAGGTAGACATGAGATAATTTAACAAATGGCTCTCTTTTCCCCAATTGTACTATAAAGTTTCCAAGGGTAGGAACATGATTTTCTGCTTCTCCAAGATTCCTCCTTACTACAAACTACCCTCACTTCAAAGCCCCACAGACTGACTTTGTTCAGCCCATGCTGATGTCACAATGGCATATCCAATCTCCTAGCAGTTTACATCATGGGCAAAAAAAAAATACTCTGAAAACAAATCAAATTTTCTGTAGCTGGTGAAGAGTAAGGGCATTAGACCAATACCTGAAAAACTGACCTTTTTTCTGCTAGAAAAAGAAAAAAAGCTAGAATTTAAAAATCTAGGTAAGTTCATGTAGGGTGTCCCAAAAGCCATAGAGGGATTTTAAGATAGAAGAACTTTCAACTGCACTAAGACTTTTGAGACACCTAATAGTTGGTTTTGTCAGCAGATGAATGGCTCTAAACAAGGATTACCTAGGAACAGGTGGTCATAGCAGGTGGCACTATTTGTAGCTTCCATCTAAGTTACTTCTACCCCCTGCTCTAAAAGTCTTTGGAGATTTTCCATATGGGATAAAAAGAACCTTAATCAGCTCCTCATTCCCACCCATCCAGGATTCCTGGTAGAAGAGAGAAAAAATCACCTCCTCTATCATGATCTCCCAAATCAGGTTAATCCACACTGTAATTCCTGGAGTCTTAAGTAAGGATTTTAGGAGAATCACATGAAACCTACTTCTTTTACCCTGTTTTGCTGTGTGACCTAATTGATACCACTGGCTGAGATTCTGGCAATGACAACTGGCTAGGCCATGAGACAGCTGCCCTTGGGTCAAGTTACTGCTGCATCTCCCCAGCTGATAAACTGTTCTTCCACTGGCTTGCACAAGCCTCCCAAAAGAAAAATGTGATTGGAGCAGAGTAAGGAAAGATTAAGGGACTCTTCTGTATTTGGAAAGCATGCTTCTCTACCCCCCCACCCCAAAAGACTATGATCCTGCATGGGCCCTAAATACAGCTGTTTCCACACACCATAATTAGCCAGCTACAGGCTCCTAGGTCCCAATACTAGATCTAGCTAAACCTATCCCAACTCTGACCCTAGCTAGTTCATTGACTCAGTCAATGACAATTAATGAAATTAAGTCAGACACTTAATCTGAGCCTCTGTTTTGGCATCAACCTAATATCATAGTCATGATGAAAGCCCCTAATAAAAAGAAACCACTGAAGATATGAACGACTCTTAGGACTGCCTTACAGGCTGCAACAAATGTTTTGACCTGTTTGTTATTCAGTCCTGTATTCTTCTTCATAAATCCATGGACCACAGCTATTCATGGGGTTTTCTTGGCAAGGATATTGGAAGGGTTTGCCATTTCCTTCTCTGGTCGATCCTTTTATCAGGCAATCAAAGGTCAAGTGACTTGCCCAGGGTCATGCTGTGTGTCTAAGGCCAGATTTGGATTCTGGTCTTCCTGACTCTGGACCTAGTGCTCTTAATTGCTGAGCCACAGCTGCCTCAGTTTTTCCCTAATTTCATACCCCAGTTTGCTAGACCCAAAAGCTATAATACCATCTTTCAAATGCTCTTAGCAATCAGCACCCATCAGTCTTCCCCAGCTGCTTCTCTCTGAAGTGCAGGGAATATAGAATTATAAGAGACAGTTATTTCACAGAGGATGCAAGAAATCAAGTACTAGAAACCATGCAGTGACCAATGGACAGCTCTCAATCTTCCTGGTTCTACAATGGTTTCTCTAGGTCTAGTTCATTCGGTCTGGCCTGATATCCTCATAATCATTTTAAATTACCTAACTGGGACCCTCAGCATCTACTCCCTTAAGGCTCCTTCCTTTACCAAAACTGGAATAATGTCATAGTGTCACATGACCTCTTCATCTCAGGTCCCCAGGTGCTTCTGGTCTCAGCTCTTTCCAACTTCCAGTTTTCACAACTCATTCATTGATAAGAATTATGGAAAGTGTCAGCTTCTCAACAGTTAGTAAAGTATGCCATCTGCTGTGACCATAAGCTGCTGAGAGTTCCAATAGAGTCTGAATAGAAGACCTGCCCTGGAGGGTAGCGCTCTAGCACTTTCTGGTAATGGCCTTCCCTAGCCTCACTGAGATAATCTCAAGTGATCTCAGCAAATTCTCCCTCTCTCATGGGGTTCACAGAGGGAGTCTACATGTATTAACACATAATAATCTCACAGCAAAAACCTCCTGAAATTCAAACTCTATACCCTTCACACCTTCCATGGGGGTCTAAGTAACCTAACATCTACTTTAACAGTCCTTCCTCTACAATCAGTAACTAAAAAATTTACTCTGGGAGCAGCCAGGTGGCTCAGTGGATGGACTGGAGATAGGCGGTCCTGAATTCAGATACTTCCTAGCTGTGTGACCCCAGGGAAGTCACTTAACCCTCATTGCCTAGTCCTTACCACTCTTCTGCCTTAGAACCAATAAATACTAAGACAGAAGATAAGGGTTAAAAAAAGTGCCTCAACAATGTCTGGATTTGTTCATTTCACATGATATCTCCTATATCCCCTTTAAGATAGATCTAACTCTGGCCTCTTCATAATTTTCTATTGTTGATGGACCGATGATGTCAGGACTCAGCTTTGCATTAAAGAATTTATTTAATTGTTAATCTAGTCAGATTTTATAAGTATATATAATATATATTTCTCATATATACACATATACAACATATGTATGTATACATATACACACAAACACATATATAAAACTTATTATTATTATGACAAATGGAAGGATAATCAGATGAAGAAACTTCGTATGAGGAAGTTAAATGACTTGTCCAAGATCACACCACTGCGGCATGTTGGAGGTCATATCTGAATTCAGGTCTGCCAGACTCCAACATTCATTTGTTAATACACTACTCACTCACTACTGAAGTCTCTGGTGAAAGTGGAGTAAAGAGCATCAAGAGCACCTACAAAGGCCAGGACGTTTACTATAGGTTCTGTGTTTGCATTGCAGCCCAGAAACCTAGTCAAATTTCTTTCTTTAAAAAACCAGACCCACTTTTTTCAGGTTCTATCCCCTTACTGATTATAAAGGACCAAATCTTTTTTCCCCCTTCTGCTTACTCCTAACCCCACCTAAATTATTCCTCATCTCTACAAATAGAAATGAAATTAGGCCACTGCAGCTGGGGGGACTGGACAGAGCTTGGCTCTGCTATCACTCCTAGACCAGATACTTCCTTCTAGTCACACTGGGATTTTTCTGGCAACAAGAGATCAGAAAACTAGTTTCTTGCTTCTCAATCAGCAAGATTTCAAGCTGGAACAATGATAGCTGATGCTTGACATGAGATTTTAGGTTTGCATAACTATTACTGTACAAGATGTCATCTGAGCCTTATAACAACAGTAGAGATTTATGTCTTGATTGTCCGTAGTTGTTTGCCTGTTGATCCTCACACACACCCAAACACACCCCATTAGATGAGAAACTCCTCACTATCAAGGGCTCTTCTCTACCTTTCTTAGGATCCCCAGGGCCTGGCACATAGTAGGCCTATGTTTAATGACTAATTCTTTTAAATGAGGCAACAGGCTAAGAAATATTAAGTGATTTGCCCAGTCATACAACTAATTAAGCACAGTACCTGACATATAGTAAGCACTTAATAAATGTTTTACTGTCTCATTTTTACAAATGAGGAAACTGGAGATCAGAAAGATTAAGTTACTTGCCTAGTCATACATCTATCTAATTAAGGGTCAGAGATGAGATCTGAAACTGCCTCCAAAACCCAGCACTCCCCACAACTGAAATGGACTGATCCCATGATTCACACCCACCAGGTGATTTAGGTCATCTTCCCCCACTAGAAAGAGAAAATCAAAAGAGTTTGAGTGAATGTGGGGGTGTTAAAGGTGAACTTATAAAGATGGCATAGCCCTTTCCAAGGTTTACCCCCAAAAAGGGATTTCCCCAAAACAATCCCATAAGGGAGGAAGCTTGGAATGAAGCTGTTCTCATTTTTACAGGGAGGGAAGTTGCAACTCTGGGACTTCATCCGTCCAACCAGGGCCAGTAGGGGTGAAGAACCTCAAGTACAGGCTCAGGGCCCTCACCCCCCAGCGGGCACCACCAAATGCGTGGCTAATGTCCACCAAAGCGTGTGTGCAGCTTCTCCCACCTCCTGGCTGGGCTGCTCTACAAAGCTTTCTCCGGGACCTCCCTCCCCACTCCAGGACGGCCGCAGGCTCCTCCCAGTCCCCCACCCGAGCAACCTCCTCCGGGGGCGGGCCTCGGCGGCTCCACGCGGGGGCGCCGGAGCCGAGCAGGGCGGGGCGGGGCGGATACCCGGACTCCTCACCAGGAAGGCGGCCAGGATGCCCTGTAGCGCGTCTAGCCTCTCCTCCTCCTCGTCCTCCTGCAGAACGCCCCGGATGTAGGCGCCGTACACAGCCCTGTCCACCCCCAGTGCCTCCAGCCGTCCGTCCAGCCACGGCCCGAAGCCGCCGTCGCCTTCACCCGAGGCCGTGGCTCCGCTGGGCGCCGCCATCTTAGGGCCGGGGTCCTCCCCGCCGCCGGGCCGCCTCCTACATTGCCTGATGGGGACGGCCCGCCACATGCATTGCGCATGCTCCCAGGGGGCACCGGCCAGTGCTGGAGCGAGCGTGGAAGGAGCTGAAGGTGGAGCCAAAGGTTAAAGGAGCCGCCCCTCGGGAAAGAAGGAGAGGTGATTGGTCTTCCGGTATCTGGCAGGTACCGGACCCGCCCTGTTCTGGACAGCTATGTTTCAAAGCTAGGCATGAACACGCGGCATGTCACGTCTTAATTGTCCCTTAGTTCCCTGGATCCTAACCCAATGTGCTTACCTTACTCAATAGCATAATACTTACCAATAACAACAATATAATAGCTAGCATTTATATAGCGCTTCAAGATTTGCAAAGCACTTTACAAATATCTCATTCGAACCTCACTACCATCGTGGAAGGTAGGTGTTCCCATCCGGACTTTACAGATGAGAGGAAACTGAGGCAGAGAGAGGTTAAGTGAC
Organism: Monodelphis domestica; assembly: GCF_027887165.1. Lineage (NCBI taxonomy): Eukaryota > Metazoa > Chordata > Mammalia > Didelphimorphia > Didelphidae > Monodelphis > Monodelphis domestica. Next base: position 204,057,574 of record NC_077228.1, read on the forward strand.
TTGTCTAGGGTTACATAGTTTAGGAAGTTTTTAAGATCGGATCTGAATTCAGATCTACTTGACTCCAACATGGATTTGTTTAAACGTTTTTTTCGTGTGTGTGTGTGTGTGTGTGTGTGTGTGTGTGTGTGTGTGTGTGTGTGTACGTACTTAGCACTGGAGATGCAAAGTCAAGTAAGCCAGTATTTATTCTCTTGGCAGATAGATTTCCAAATATTCTATATTGTCTAGTGTAGTTTTAAATGGAGTTTCTCTTTCTTATAGCCGGCGTTTATTATTCCTTCAGATGAGACTGCCTCAAGTCTCCTACTCCAATTCATTCAACCACTTAAGTGACAGGTATTCTATCGTGATACCCCATGACCAGAATGCTCTCTCTCCACTCCTGGACTCCTTTTAGTCCAAATGAAATTCTCACCTTATACAGGAAGCCTTCCCCAGCCTCTCTTAATTCTAGTGCCTTCCATCTGTTAATTAGCTATTTATCCTGTATATAATTTCCTTTTTACACATTTTGTTTGCTTGTGGTCTCCTTCATTAAAAAACTGTAAGTTCCTTGAGAGCAAGGGGTGTCCCCCTCCCATTGTATTCCTAGCACTTATTAAAGTGCCTAATACAAATAGATCCTTAATAAATGTTTATTAAATAACTGATTAAATACTTACTATGTGTCAGGCACTCTTCCAAGTGCTGGGGATGTTAGGGATTAAGTCAACAAGCACTTAGATATTAATAGATATTAAGAACTTACTGTGTGTAGGGCACTGCTAAGTGCTATAATATGGTCCTTGCCCTCCAGGATCCTTACATTTTTATGGGGGAGATAATATTTAAATAGGTATATACAATATATATACAGTGTAGGTATGTACAATATATATATATACATATATATATACAGTGTAGCTGGACAGTAATCTCTGAGCACTAATTATGAAGGTAATCACTGCATTATCATTGGGGAAAGATGGGGCAAGATGAGGAAAGACCTCCTATAGTAGGTGAGACTTAATCTGAATCTTGAAAGAAGCCAAAAGGCAATGTTGATGAAAGAGAGTATTCCAGGCACAGAGGACGGCCAGGGCAAATGCATGGAGGCTAATGGAGATGTGTGAGGAACAGTAAGTAAGCCCCTTGTACCTAAATTATAAAATGTGTTGAGGAAAGTAAAGTATGAAAAAAGACTGGGAAGATATAGTCTAGATTGTAAAGAGCTTTCAATGGCACACCCTGAAGTCTTGAAGAACATTCTGCTGTCTTTTAAATATTCTTCAGTCTTTAAAGCTCTAATGACTCCCATTTGGTGAGTTTAGAGGAATGTCTAACCCAAGCATGTGAAGCCTGAGGAATGGGTGGATGATGGATGAGAACAAGTTGTTCCTTCATCCATGAAGATAGCTAAAGCAGGCATTGTGAAGTGCTTAGAGCTTGGTCAGACATCAAAGAAACCAAGGTCACCCACTTTAGTTGTCCTGGCTTTTGGCTGGACTTCGATGACTAGAAAAGAGTGAAGCTAATGACTTTGTACAATCTCTGCCTCTCTTAAATCCAATTCATGTACAAGACAAGACATTACCTATGATGTCATTAATCCTTGGAAAACAAAGGGCAAACAACAATAATAAAAGTGATATTGTTTTTAATTACCTCACCCATAGGATTTGGCAGCTGACAAAACACTTTCACAAAATCATCTCATCTGTAGGATTTAGAGCTGGAAAGAACTTAGAGATCTGAGGAGGGAACTGAGACCCAGTGAGGTAACTTGCCCAAGGATAGCACTTAGGAATATAAACCTTAGTTTTTATCTCTGGGTTCCAGGTTTTCTCTTTCCAAGTCCACAATTCCCTCTCAGTGACTTTCATACAGAAGTCTCTCTCTAACTACTATTATCAAGAGCAAATTATGGGGGAGTGAAGAAATTTCAAGCCAAATTTGAATCCAGGACCTCCTGTCCCCAGAACTGGCTCTCTACCCACTGAAACACCAAGCTGTCCTGTGAAATTTACTCTTTAGAGAGAGAAGTCTTTATCTAAACTTCCATTTTGGATTTCCTCTGCAACTCCAATAAAACTTTTTCTTGGGCATAATTCACTCTTTTTTTTTAGTCCTTACCTTCTGTCTTAGAATTGATACTATATATTAGTTCCAAGGCAGAAGAGTAATAAGAGCTAAATAGAAATTATCATTTGGGAGCAGCTAGGTGGCTTAGTGGACAGAGTACCAGGTTTAGAGATAGCAGGTCCTGGGTTCAATGCTAGCCTCAGAAACTTTCTAGCTATATGACCTGGGCAAGTCAGTTAACACCCATTGCTTAGCCCTTGCTTTTCTTCTCCCTTGGAACTGACATTTAGTACATTTATTTTTTAAAAACCCTTGCCTTCCATTTAGAATCAATATTGGTTTCAAAGCAGAAGAGTGGTAAAGGCTAAGCAGTGGGGAATGGAGCTTAAGTGACTTGCCTAGGCTCACACAACTAGGAAGTATCTGAGTCCAGATTTGAACCCAGGACCTGCTATCTTTAGACCTTGTTCTTTACCTACTGAGCCATCTAGCTGCCCTCTTAGTATGGATTCTAGGACAGAAGGTAAGAGTTGTTTGTTTGTAATAGAGTAAATTATGCCCAAGAAAAAGTTTTATTAGAGTTGCAGGAGACCCAAAGTAGAAATTTAGATTTAGACTTTTCTCTCTAAAGGGTAAATTTCATATTTATAGCTGCGCTCTTTGTGGTGGCAAAAAATTGGAAAATGAAGGGATGCCCTTCAATTGGGGAATGGCTGAACAAATTGTGGTATATGTTGGTGATGGAATACTATTGTGCTCAAAGGAATAATAAAGTGGAGGAATTCCATGGAGACTGGAACAACCTCCAGGAAGTGATGCAGAGCGAAAGGAGCAGAACCAGGAGAACATTGTACACAGAGATTGATACACTGTGGTACAATTGAATGTAATGGACTTCTCTACTAGCAGCAATGATCCAGGACAATTCTGAGGGACTTATGTAAGGATTAAAATTTGGGGGGAGACTGAGGCAGGTAGAAATTAGTTTCTCTCTGCAAGGAGTATTATATTTTTTAGAGGTTTATTAAAGGTTAAGAATTTAAGAAAATACAAGTAAGAAAGGCACGTGCTAGGTGGGCCAAGAGGCCCAATTCAATTTCAATTTCACTCACATCATGAGAGACATGTCTGCTCCGAAGCAGAAGTCGGGAAAAGAGCCCCAGTAGCCTTTACAGCCAGGTTAAATACCCCATCTTGCTCATGGCCCAGGTGAGGTTACAAGGCATTTTGGGAAGTGAGCAAGAACTCCTGGGAAACCAGTTTATAATTTGGGGGAACATCGTCACCAACAAAAGGTTTGGCCCAAGTCTGGCCATTTTAAGAGCAAGCATGTACCAAGAGTTGAAGTGAAGGGTAAAATTACTAATTAGTTGTCCTCAAACAAGTTTGTGTTCTAATGAGGTTTGAGTATAGAGTAAAAGTATAAGTATACAATATGAAAAAGCAAGTATAAATTAACAGGCTTAATGAGACTTAAGTATAAGCCATATAGAAGATTGTTAATGATAGTTGTTACTGAATCCTTTTAAAAGTCATTCTTTAATGTACTCTGGGAGTCTTTTATATTAACACTTTTTTTTTGGCCTTTTCTTTGTATTAACTGAAGGTGTTCCCCAAGGCTCTGTCCCGGGCTCTTCTTTTCCTTTTATGCTATCTCATGGGGTGATCTTTCCATTTCCATAGGTTCAGTTATCTCTAGGACTGTATATCTAACCTCAGTCCATCTCCTACATTCTAGTCCCACATCATCTCTCGCACATCTTAAGCTTGTATATCTCAAACTGGATGTCTCATAGGCATCTCAAACTCAGCCTAGCCAAAACAAAATTCATTATCCTTCCCTACAAACCCTCCCTTCTTTTAAGCTCCCCTATTTTTCTTTTTAAAACCTTTCCTTCTGTCTTAGAATTGCTACCAAGTGTTGGTCCTAAGGCAGAAGAACATTAAGGGTTAGACAGTTGGGGTCAAGTGACTTGCTCAGGATCACACAACTAGGAAGTTTCTAAGTTCAAATTTGAACCCAGGACTTCTGTGTCTAGGCCTGGCTGTCTATTCACTGAGCCACCTAGGTGCCTCCTCCACTGTTACTCTTGAGGGCACCACCATCCTTCCAGGCAACCAGATTCACAACCTCAGTGTCATCCTTGACTCCTTGGGTTCTCTTCCCTCCCATATCCACCCAATCTTGTAAGTTCTGCCTTTACACCATCTTCCGAACTCTATATATCCCCTTCTCTCCACAGCCACAGCACTAGTTCAGGTCCTTATTGCCTTTCATCTCAATGATTGCAATAGCCTTTTATCTGGCCACTCTACCTTTAGGAACTCAAGGGACAGACCTGGTATCTGTGAACTTTTTAAAAAATATATTTTGATAACTCTCAAAAATAATTGGTTTCCTTTATAATTCAATGTAGTTTATTTCATTCATTTAGAAACATTCTTAAAAAATAAATAACTAAAAACATTCTGAGAAGGGTATACATAGAATTCACCAGACTGCCAAAGGGGTCCATGTCACAAAAAAGGTAAGGAAGCCTGCTCTAGTCTTTCCCCCTCCCTCTAGTCCAATCTATCCTCCACTCAGCTGCCAATGGGATTTTTCTAAAATGTAGGCCTTGTCACTCCTCTGCTCAATGAGTGCTCATGGCTCCCTATTACTTCTAGGATCAAATATAAACCCCTTTATTTGGCATTGAAAGCTCCTCTTAATCTTACTCTTTCCTACATTTCCAGTCATATACTTTACTCCTCTCTTATCCCACATGATGGATGTAGGGCATGTTTCAGGAAGGCCTCTGGTGTGGGCTTGCCTTTTCAGGGCTGCTCTCCTTTGGTGTCCAGCTGCCCCCCAGCTCTTATCAATGACTGCAAGAAGCTGTAGCACGTACAGCAGCCATACCCTGCTGAAATGATCTCAGCAGGCTGGACAAAGCAGATTGAGGGGAACCAGCAGGCCTCAAACCTGTTAATGAGTCAGGGGAGTATGTACCCCAGACACAGGAAGAATGAGTCCATGAAAACAATTTGTTCTAATGGCCCTTAGGGCTGAAGCAGGTGCTGTGAAGCACTTGGAGCTTGGTTAGACATCCAAAAAGCCGCAGTAATCTGCTGCATCCCGAGTCATATCAGTTGCCAAGACTTTGGTCTTACCACTGGACCTGAAAGACCCTGGAAGAGAGAGTGAGGCTGATGACTTTGTACAACTCAGCCTCATTTAAATCCAGTATGCTCGAGTCAAAAGATGTCACTAGTGACATGTTGGTCCCCTTCGAATCTCACCCCTACTATATACAGCCTTTTATTTCCCCACAAAACAAAATACTTTCCACTATATTGAAAAAACATAACTATATTAGCCTTCCTAACCAGCCTCCTTCCTCCATTATCTTTATATATCACGACCAAGAATCAATTGTCACAAATTGACATTGATTCTCAATCCATACATTTAACATTTCAATAAACTTTAAACTAGACTTTTTTTTCAATTATTTTTATCCCTATTGCCCCATTCATTCTATTCTAGAATTTTCCTCATGATATATATATATTCTGATCCTAACGTTTTCCAATTTTTCAAATATCACTTTCCTGCTAACAGTAATTATCTTAGTATCAGCCAACAACCTGATACACAGTATTGCCTCCAAGACAGAAGGTAAGGGTTTTAAAATAAATTTTTTTTAAATAATAGTGACTGTTGGACTTAATCAACCTCATCTAGCTTTCCTTCACATCTGTACACACGCTTTCTTCAATGCAATATTATTCTTGTACTCTGGTTCCATTATTCATAGCCTAAATGATGAATAAGACATTCGAAAGATAGGAGGCCTCTTTAACACGCTACCTATTACATCATCTGCCCTAATAACAGGCAGCCTAGCATTAACAGGCACACCATTTGTAGCAGGTTTCTACTCAAAAGACTCAATTATTGAAGCCCTGAACACATCATACATGAATACATGAGCCCTGATAGTAACACTGATTGCTTCCTCCTTTACTGCTATCTACAGCCTACATCATCTATATCATCTATTTTGCCCTGCTAGGACACCCCCCCTTTGCATCTATGTCCCCTATTAATGAAAATAACCCAAACCTCATTAACCCTATTATACAACTAGCCCTAGGTAATATTTTCACAAGCTTTCTTCTAACAATAAATATTCCACCAATATCATCAATTACCATAACCATACCCACTATAACCAAATTATCAGCCCTTACCATTGACCTACTACACCTTCTAATTGGAATGGAACTTAACTCATTTGCTAGTAAATGTATAGACTTAATAAACCATACTACTAACTTCTCAAATTTATTAGGATATGCCACTCATATTATACATCGAGTCTCCCCCCTAATATATCTATTTATAGGCCAACAAATTGCTACCATACTAATTAAACTGGTACGAAAAAACAGGACCAAGCTAAAAAAAAAAACAGGTCAAGCTAACAATCATTCTATATCATCTTTACTAATTACTTCTACTCAAAAAGACTTGATCAAAATATACTTCATATCCTTTATGATTTCAGTTGTCTTTATTTTAGTATTTATCTAGTCTATGCCCACGAACAACTTCCAACACAACATAAATAGTAACAAACAAAATTCACCCTAATAAAGTCCATCCACCAGTACAATAATGAAACACCACTCAAATCCTGACCCACACAATAAGCCCCAGCAAAATTAAATAATTCAATAGCTGTATTAACCTCAACCTCCCCAGACATAAGATATCATACTAACTGTAAATAAAACATCACAACATATCAAAAGCTACAACATTACCAATTCAAGTCTCAGGGTACTCCTCTGTGGCTAGAGCAGCAGTATAACCAAAAACCACTAGCATTCCACCTAAATAATAACATAATAATAAATAATTAATTTAATTTATTATTATTTATTTATTAAATAAAAATAAATAAATAATAAAATAAACTAAAAAAAAACACTGATCCTAAAAAATACATCTTCCAAACTTACTACCATTGTACAATCCAACCCACCACTAGCATCCTTGTCAGGTCTATGAAGACAATGTAGAGACTCAGGTTCTGCTCAAGGCATTTTTCCTGCATTCGCCTCACCGTGAAGACCATGTCAATGGTGCTGTGATCTGGTCGGAAGCCACATTGTGATTCAGGCAGGTTCTGCTCTGAAACAGATGATAGGAGTCTGTTGAGTATAACACGGGCGAGGATCTTTCTGGCAGTGGAGAGTAGTGAGATGCCTCTGTAGTTGTCACAGGCTGTTCGTGAGCCTTTGTTCTTGTATAGGGCTACGATGGAAGCATCTCTGAGTTCTGGGGGCATGTCTTCCTCTTCCCATATGCTGGTCAGCACTATGTGGAATGCCTGGAGCGCCTTTCCATTTAAGGCCTTGTACACCTCGGATGGGATCCCGTCTTTACCGGGTGCCTTGCCTGCACTCATTTGTTTAATGGCTTTTTGGACTTCCTCTATTGAAGGAGGGACATCAAGTTGTTCAATGGAGTGGTTTTGGGGGATCTGGTCAAGGGCGCTTTGGTCGACTGAAGAGGGTTTGTTGAGAAGCTGACTGAAGTGTTCTTTCCACCTGTTGCTGATGCCTTTTTTATCTTTTATGAGAGTGTCACCATCAGAGGATAGCAAGAGAGTGGTGGTGGGTTTTGATGGTCCATAGACAGTCTTGAGGGCACTGAAAAATTGTTTGTAGTTTTTCATATCAGCAAACCGCTGGATTTCTTCTGCCTTTTTTTTCCCACCATTGGTCTTGCAACTTCCTGATCTCACACTGCGCCATGGCTTGGAGAGACTTGAATCTGTCCTTTTTAGGAGCAGAGTTTGGCTTATTTTGCCACTCCATAAAGGCTTTGTTCTTCTTGCTCAATAGGTCTTCAATAGTAGTATTGTTCTCATCGAACCAGTCCTGGTGGTTGCGTTGTTTTGGGCCTAGGACTGCCTTTGATGTTTCCTTCACTGCGTCTCTGAACTGGTTCCATTTCTCGGTTGAGCTTCCAGTGAGTGGTCCCTTGGCAGACAGCTTGTTGTCCAGGCAGGACTGGAATGTTTGCAAATAAGATGGAACTCTAAGACAACTCATGTTGTAAAATGCGTGAACTGTCTGGGCTCGTTTTGGATGGCAAGGCGCAATGCGCATTTGAAGAGTCACTCTAACCAATCGGTGGTCTGTCCAGAATTCAGCTCCTCTCATGGCTCTGGTGATCTTTACATCCTGGATGTCTCGCCGGCGTACAATGATGTAGTCAATGAGATGCCACTGTTTTGATCTTGGGTGCATCCACTTTGTTTTATATTTGCTCGCCATTCTGAACACAGTGTTCGTGATGGTGAGTTCGAACTCTGAGCATTTGTTGAGTAGCAGTAGGCCGTTGTTGTTCATTTTGCCCACGCCGTGTTTGCCGAGCACTCCTTTCCATCTTTCATGGTCCTGGCCTACGCGGGCATTGAAGTCTCCCAGTAGTATCAGCTTGTCATTTGTGGGCACTGAATGCAGGATGGCACTCAGGTCAGAGTAGAACTGCTCGATGGTCTCCTCTGTGCTGATCAGTGTAGGGGCATATGCGCTGATGATTGTGGCATACCGGTCTTTGCTGAGAGGCAAACGGATCTTCATGAGCCTCTCGCTGATGCCCACAGGCAAGTCTGGCAGCTGTTTGAGCAAACTGGTCTTGATGGCCAGGCCAACACCGTGAATTCTGTCTTCATTTGTGGCTCTACCTTTCCAGAAGAAGGTGTATCCAGTGGTGGGTTCGCTGAGTGATCCCTCTTCTGGTAAGCGTGTTTCGCTTAAGGCTGCGATGTCGATGTTATATTGTGCCAGTTCTTTACAGATTAGAGCTGTTCTTCTCTCAGGTCTTGGGGTATTCTCTCTGTCAAGTAATGTCCTGATGTTCCATGCTCCTAGTAGGAGTTTCTTTGTATTTTTTCTTTGATTTCGACCGCTTAAAGGGGATGACCCGCCAGCCGCGGTGTGCTTACCGGGTGTTTGTAGGGCAGGCAATGTTTGGGACACCTTTTCTAGTCCCCTCCCTTGATTAGGGTGAGCAGTGCTGTCCTAAAGAGGGCTGCTCAGTTGCCCAGGATGCTGCCGAACGTCCCTGCTGCCCACAGGGCCGAGCGACCACTGGTCCGTGGGCTGCCTACGTGCAGGATCGTGACTACAACTGCCAGTGGTCACTTCCACCTGTTGCATCGCCACTCCCCCATCGCCGCAAGTCTTGAAGAGGGTGGACGGAGTTAGGATAGATGAGTGTGCACAAAGATACTTGTGCGTGAAAGAGATTTAAGTGGAAAAGCTGATGCACAGAGACAGTCCCACTCTCTCGGCGTTGGAAGCCTGGGTCCAGTGACATGAAAAATTGTTACGTCTAGAGACTTCCTCAGCTGCATTGGATGGCCGTGTCGTCCTTTGTGCTCCAACATGCCCTAAGCACTCCACAGTGCTTCGCTGCATCGCCCTCTCAGCCATTGAACCTTCTTATTGGTTTCTTCCGTCTGTTCAGCCGAAGCAGTCTTCACATGGTGGGTGAGCAAAGTCCTGGTTCACCATGGGTCGACGACCAGATGGCTACCCTCACAAGGTTTGGCCGGCCTGTCGAAGCCGTTGCCCAGGGTGTGGACACTGCCGCATGCTAGCAGCTAATGGGAGCCACAAGTGAGAGCTGGGTGTCAGGTGGGGGTCAGAGGATGGAGAGCTGCCCTAGGAGGGCACGACAAGCCCTCCATACTAGAGATACTACCCCTCCCTGAGTACCCCATAGCACACCCAACGGCTCACACACTCAACAGCTTCGACAGGCCGGCCAAACCTTGTGAGGGTAGCCATCGGGTCTTCGACCCATGGTGAACCAGGGCTTTGCTCACCCAGCATGTGAAGACTGCTTCGGCTGAACAGACGGAAGAAACCAACAAGAAGGTTCATCGGCTGAGAGGGCGATGCAGCAAAGTACTGTGGAGTGCTTAGGGCGTGTTGGAGCACAAAGGACAACACGGCCATCCAATGCAGCTGAGGAAGTCTCCAGGTGTAACGACTATTCGTGCCACTGGACCCAGGCTTCCAATGCCGAGAGAGTGGGACTGTCTCTGTGCACCTCTAGCATATCTCATATATATTATACTCTTATATTATTAGGTACATAATATTCATAACTACACTAACTACATTAATATCTATTAGTACTATACTTTAATACATGAGTATTTTTTTTATATTTTATTTGATCATTTCCAAGCATTATTCATTAAAGACATAGATCATTTTCTTTTCCTCCCCCCCACCCCCCATAGCCGACGCGTAAATCCACTGGGCATTACATGTTTTCTTGATTTGAACCCATTGCTATGTTGATAATATTTGTATTAGAGTGTTCATTTAGAGTCTCTCCTCTGTCATGTCCCCTCAACCACTGTATTCAGGCAGTTGCTTTTCCTCGGTGTTTCTACTCCCACAGTTTATCCTCTGCTTATGAATGGTGCTTTTTTCTCCTAGATCCCTGCAAATTGTTCAGGGACATTACACCGCCACTAATGGAGAAGTCCATTACGTTCAATTATACCACAGTGTATTAGTCTCTGTGTACAATGTTCTCCTAGTTCTGCTCCTCTCGCTCTGCATTACTTCCTGGAGGTTGTTCCAGTCTCCATGGAACTCCTCCACTTTATTATTCCTTTTAGCACAATAGTATTCCATCACCAACATATACCACAATTTGTTCAGCCATTCCCCAATTGATGGGCATCTCCTCGTTTTCCAGTTTTTGGCCACCACAAAGAGCGCAGCTATGAATATTTTTGTACAAGTCTTTGTGTCCATTATCTCTTTGGAGTACAGACCCAGCAGTGCTATGGCTGGATCAAAGGGTAGATATTCTTTTGTCGCCCTTTGGGCATAGTTCCAAGTTGCCCTCCAGAATGGTTGGATCAGTTCACAACTCCACCAGCAATGAATTAATGTCCCTACTTTGCCACATCCCCTCCAGCATTCATTACTTTCCTTTGCTGTTATGTTAGCCAATCTGCTAGGTGTGAGGTGATACCTCAGAGTTGTTTTTATTTGCATCTCTCTGATTATAAGAGATTTAGAACACTTCTTCATGTACTTATTAATAGTTTTGATTTCTTTATCTGAGAACTGCCTATCCATGTCCCTTGCCCATTTATCAATTGGGGAATGGCTTGATTTTTTGTACAGTTGATTTAGCTCTTTATAAATTTGAGTAATTAAACCTTTGTCAGAGGTTTTTATGAAGATTTTTCCCAGTTTGTTGTTTCCCTTCTGATTTTAGTTACATTGGTTTTGTTTGTGCAAAACCTTTTTAATTTGATGTAGTCAAAATTATTTATTTTACATTTTGTGATTCTTTCTATGTCTTGCTTGGTTTTAAAGCCTTTCCCCTCCCAAAGGTCTGACATGTATACTATTCTGTGTTTACCCAATTTACTTATGGTTTCCTTCTTTATGTTTAAGTCACTCACCCATTTTGAATTAATCTTGGTGTAGGGTGTGAAGTGTTGATCTATTCCTAGTCTCTCCCACACTGTCTTCCAATTTTCCCAACAGTTTTTATCGAATAGTGGATTTTTGTCCCAAAAGCTGGGATCTTTGGGTTTATCCTATACTGTCTTGCTGAGGTCGCTTTCCCCCAGTCTATTCCACTGATCTTCCTTTCTGTTTCTTAGCCAGTACCAAATTGTTTTGATGACTGCTGCTTTGTAATATAGTTTAAGGTCAGGGACTGCAAGGCCCCCATCATATGTGTTTTTTTTTTCATTATTTCCCTGGATATCCTTGATCTTTTGTTCTTCCAAATGAACTTTGTTATGGTTTTTTCTAAATCAGTGAAGAAGTATTTTGGTAGTTCAATGGGTATGGCACTAAATAGATAAATAAGTTTGGGTAGGATGGTCATTTTTATTATATTGGCTCGTCCTATCCATGAGCAGTTAATGTTTTTCCAATTGCTCAAGTCTAGTTTTAGTTGTGTGGAGAGTGTTTTGTAGTTGTGTTCATATAGTTCCTGTGTTTGTCTCGGGAGGTAGATTCCTAGGTATTTTATTTTGTCTAAGGTGATTTTGAATGGGATTTCTCTTTCTAGTTCTTGCTGCTGAGCTGTGTTGGAGATATATAGAAAAGCTGATGATTTATGTGGGTTTATTTTGTATCCTGCAACTTTGCTAAAGTTGTTGATTATTTCGATTAGCTTTTTGGTTGAATCTCTAGGATTCTTTAAGTAGACCATCATGTCATCTGCAAAGAGTGATAACTTGGTCTCTTCCTTGCCTATTTTGATGCCTTCAACTTCTTTTTCTTCTCTAATTGCTACTGCTAGTGTTTCTAGTACAATGTCAAATAGTAGAGGTGATAATGGGCATCCTTGTTTCACTCCTGATCTTATTGGGAATGCGTCTAGTTTATCCCCATTGCAGATGATATTAGCTGATGGTTTTAGATATATACTGTTTATTATTTTTAGGAATGACCCTTCTATTCCTATGCTTTCTAGTGTTTTTAATAGGAATGGGTGTTGTATTTTATCAAATGCTTTTTCTGTGTCTATTGAGATAATCATGTGGTTCTTGCTGGTTTGCTTGTTGATGTGGTCAATTATGTGGATGGTTTTCCTAATATTGAACCAGCCCTGCATCCCTGGTATAAATCCTACTTGATCATGGTGAATGATCCTTCTGATCACTTGCTGGAGTCTTTTTGCTAGTATCCTATTTAAGATTTTTGCATCTATATTCATTAGGGAGATTGGTCTATAGTTTTCTTTCTCTGTTTTTGACCTGCCTGGTTTTGGAATCAATACCATTTTGTGTCGTAAAAGGAGTTTGGTAGAACTCCCTCTTTGCTTATTATGTCAAATACTTTGTATAGTATTGGGATTAACTGTTCTCTGAATGTTTAATAGAATTCACTGGTGAATCCATCAGGCCCTGGGGATTTTTTCTTAGGAAGTTCTTTGATGGCTTGTTGGATTTCATTTTCTGATATGGGATTATTTAAGAATTCTATTTCCTCTTCTGTTAGTCTAGGCATTTTGTATTTTTGTATATATTCATCCATATCCCCTAAATTGGTGTATTTATTGCCATATAATTGGGCAAAGTAATTTCTAATGATTGCCTTAATTTCCTCTTCATTGGAGGTGCTGTCCCCCTTTTCATCTTTAATGCTGTTAATTTGCTTTTCTTCCTTCCTTTTTTTAATTAGATTGACCAGTACTTTGTCTATTTTGTTTGTTTTTTCAAAGTACCAGCTTCTTGTCTTATTTATTAAATCAATAGTTCTATCACTTTTGAGTTTATTAATTTCTCCCTTAATTTTTAGGATTTCTAGTTTGGTTTTCTGCTGGGGGGGTTTTAATTTGATTGCTTTCAAGTTTTTTCATTTGCATTTCCAATTGATTGATCTCTGCTCTCCCTAATTTGTTAATATAAGCATTCAGGGATATGAATTTACCTCTGATTACTGCTTTGGCTGCATCCCAAAAGGTTTGAAAGGATGTCTCGCCATTGTCATTTTCCTCGATGAAATTATTAATTGTTTCTATGATTTCTTCTTTAACTAAACGATTTTGGAGTATCATATTGTTTAATTTCCAATTGGTTTTAGATTTGGTTTTCCATGTACCATACTGATCATTATTTTTATTGCCTTGTGATCTGAGAAGGCTGCATTCATTATTTCTGCTTTTCTGCATTTGTGTGCTATGTTTCTGTGACCTAATGTATGGTCAATTTTTGTGAATGTGCCATGTGGTGCTGAGAAGAAGGTGTATTCCTTTTTATCCCTATTTATTTTTCCCCGTATGTCTATTAATTCTAATTTTTCTAAGATTTCATTCACTTCTTTTACCTCTTTCTTATTTATTTTTAATTTGATTTATCTAAATTTGATAATGGTTGGTTTAAGTCTCCCACTAATATGGTTTTACTGTCTATTTCTTCCTTCAATTCTCCTAGTTTCTCCATTAGAAATTTGGGTGCTATATTATTTGGTGCATACATGTTGATTAATGATATTTCCTCATTGTCTAAAGTCCCTTTTAACAAAATATAATTACCTTCCCTATCCCTTTTGATCAGGTCTATTTTTGGTTTGGCTTTATCAGATATCATGATTACCACTCCTGCTCCTGCCTTCTTTCTGTCAGTTGAGGCCCAGAAGGTCTTACTCCATCCTTTAATTCTGACCTTGTGGGTGTCAACCCGCCTCATGTGTGTTTCTTGAAGACAACATATGGTAGGGTTTTGGATTCTAATCCATTCTGCTATTCGTCTACGTTTTATGGGTGAGTTCATCCCATTCACGTTCAAAGTTATGATTGTCATTTGTGGACTCCCTGGCATTTTGATATCCTTCCCTAACTCTAACGTTTTCTTCTTCGGCTCTACCTTTTAATCCAGTGATTTACTTTGAATCAGTCCCCCTTGTCCCCTCCCTTGATGTTTCCCTTTTTAGTCCCTCCCTTTTTGTTCCCTCCCCCTCCCCCCTCTCTTTCCCTCCCTTTTTGTTTTCCCTCTCCCCCTCTCCCCCCCCCCCCCTTGGTTTTCCCTTCTCCCTACCCTTGTTGGGTAAGATTGAATTCAAGATCCCAATGGATCTGGATGTTTTTCCCTCTCAGAGTTGATTTCCCTGAGATTAAGGTTTAAGTAAAAAACCCTCTCTTCCTCTCCTTCTTATAGGAGTTTTCTTCCCCTCCCCTTCCCATGTGAATCTTTGTGTGAGAAAGATTTTTCTATTTGGTCTTTCTTTACCCCGTATTTATACATTACATTTTCCCCACATGTTAGTATACATAGATTGATATAAATGTAGTCCTTATAGAAGAGAGTTTGAATAAAAGAAGAAGATAACATTTTTCCCCTTTCCTTAATCTTTACCTTTTCAGGTATTCCTTGCTCTTTGTTTTTCGGTATCAAACTTTCCACAGAGCTCTGGTCTTTTCTTTGCAAAAAGTTGGAAATCTATTTTGTTGAATGCCCATACTTTCCCTTGGAAGTATACAGTCAGTTTTGCTGGGTAGCTGATTCTTGGTTGAAGACCCAGCTCTCTTGCCTTTCTGAAGATCATGTTCCATGCCTTACGATCATTCAGAGTAGAACTTGCAAGGTCTTGTGTGACCCTGATTGGCATTCCTTTATATCTAAATTGTCTTTTTCTGGCTTCCTGTAGGATTTTTTCTTTTGTTTGAGAGCTTTGGAATTTGGCAATTACATTCCTGGGAGTTGTCTTTTGGGGGTTTAGTGTAGAAGGTGTTCTGTGAGCTCTGTCAGTGGCTGTATTACCCCCTTGTTCTAGAATCTCTGGGCAATTTTCTTTGATTATATCTTGTATCACGATGTCGAGTTTGGTGTTTATTTCTGGCTTTTCTGGAAGTCCAATTATTCTTAAATTATCTCTTCTCCCTCTATTTTCCAGATCTGTCACCTTGTCGGTGAGATATTTTATGTTCTCTTCTAATTTCTTGGTATTTTGGCTTTGATTTATTAATTCTTGCTCTTTTACACGATCTTTGTCTTCCAGCTGCCTGATTCTGGCCTTTAAAGCCTGGTTTTCCTTTTCAGTTTGGTCACACCGGTTTTATAGATGCGTGAATTTCTTTTGCATTATTTCCCACTTTTCCTCCCAGAAGGCTTCCATCTTTTTGGTCATTTCTGATTCAAATTCTTCATGGGTTTGTGGAGAGTTTCCATTTCCTTTGGAAGGTTTTGGAGCATTTTCTTGTGTATCGTCTTCTATCTCCTCTGTATTTTGTATTTTCGCTCCGTAGAATGTGTCCAAAGTCGCCCCTTTCTTCTTATTTTTCTTGGGATTTTGGGGCTTCTGTTCTTCGGTGGAGTTTGCCATCTCTGAATGGGGAGGATTAGTTTTTCTTATCTCTGTCTGGTGTTCAGAGGCTTTAGTCCTGGGCAGATTGTCCGTTCTATGAGCTTTCCCTGGGTTAAACTGAGTATGCCTTAAGGCGATGACTTTCACTGGAACTGGAATGGAAGGGTCGGACCAGGGGGCCACACTCTTCCCCGGCTCTCTCTCTTTCCCTGCTGCTAAGGTGCCCCCTCGACTGGACTGGGTTGGGTTCCTTTCGGGAAGTTACCTTCAGAATAGCTGGCCGTGAGGCTGTTTTGTCGGCCCTGAGGGTTGCTGTTGTTTCAGAGGACCCTGCTCTCTGAGGGGGGAGGGTCTGCGGCTTCACGGAGCCTTGGACTCTGCGCTCCTACCCCTTAGGTCCGAGTGTTCTCGGGTTCTGGCTTTTGAGGGGGGCCGTACCTTTTGATCCAGGTCCAGGTCCAGGAGGAGGATTCCCAGGGTCTGTGCTGTTGATAGTTTTCAATTTCGGCACCTTAGGAGCTTATAGTTTGAGATCTGTTGGGAAGGGTTTCTGGAGATCTGAACTTTAGCTTTCTCTAAGCTGCCATCTTGACCGGAAGTAATACATGAGTATTTTTAACCTAATATATATCATAATTTTACATAAGACATATTATGTAGACAGACATATACATTAATTCCATGGTTACAGTACCAGCAAACCTTAATCTTACTAACATATCATCACCATCAGGAGTACCTCAATCCTCCCCTCGAGAGATCATCATCCTGCCATCTAAAGGCTTGCAATCCTTCAGAGGAAACGCATGAATTGTGACATACCTAATTTCCTCGAATGGTTACTGGTTGTTACTTCAGGATCATAAACTTGTTCATTGCATCCAAACTGCCATTAAATAAGGCATCATGATATTACGATTACCAATCAGCCTATAATGTGCCATAACTAATTGTAACTGGCACGGGGGAGGATTTAGGGGGGGGGAGCTATAGCCAATGGGCAGGCACTTTGCACCCGATATAGTGTAGGACCTAACATAAAGTGCTGTTCTCGGAGTTCCTACAGACTAAATGAGGATATTGTATGAATGATTATAAGACATATTATTATAAGAATAACCACATAGCATGTATATGTAGTATTAATAAGTTATTATTTAATCAATTAACAGTTGACATTAAATCAATGATCTAAAGACATATATTTGCTATATTCCACCCCGATGATGAGACAGAGTGGATGGTTTTAACAAGTTGAAGAATATGAGAACAGGGAGCCTGGGAATGTTTCCATCTAGGGGCCAGGCTCCTTTTCCCTAAACCCATTCCAAACAGGAAATTCAAATACAGAAGAGGGGAGAGGGCACAATCCCCCAGTCCCTGGGGCCAATAGCAATTCCATAAGTTTAGTCATACAAAAATGCTGAGAGCAGCATTATCTGTGAAAGCGAACACCTGGATGCAAACTACATAGCCAATAATTTGGTCACCATTGAATACACTTGTGGAATATTTCTGCCTCATAAGGAATTATAAATTTGAAGAATTCAGAAAAGCATGAGAAGATCTGGATGAGGTGATTCAAAGTAAAAAAAAATAAGCAGGGCTGAAAAAACAATATGCAGAATGGCAGCAACAATGTAAATAAAATCAACATAGAGAAGCAACTCTAGTCATTGTTAACACTATATTATCAAAAAATAGGGAGTCAGGGGCAGTTCAGTAGATAGAATGGAAGTTCTAGGTTCAAATCTAGACTCAGACACCTTCTAGCTGTGTGGGCAAGTCACTTAACTCCCATTGCCTAGCTCTTACTACTTCTCTGCCTTAGCATTGATTCTAAGATGGAAGGTAAGGATTTTATAAAAAAGCCCTGTTATGGGCTTCATGTTGATATAAAAGAGGCAATATGCCCTTTAAAATAAGTTATCCTATTATATGAGTTTATAGAAAACAGGCCAATTTCCACTGAGCCACCTAGCTGCCCCAATAAATAATAGATTATTTATTGATCAAAGAAGTTCCCCAGTCAACTTGAATTTACAGAGAGAAAAAGCCTTTACTGAGGATTTTGCCTCTGTCTTAGAAATGTAAACATGCCCATTTGACTGATTATCCACTCAAAGTCACCGAATGAGGGATGAATGGGTTGACTGAAAATATTGCTGAAACAACTGGACTGTTGTAGCTCCAAAGCCCCGAGGAAAGGTGCACACGTAGCCTGAGAAGAACCATGAGGACTGTTTTTTTTAGATACACTGGAATCTGCTTTCTGCACTGTTTATGAGCTACGAGTCCTTTGTTTTTAATATTCTATAGAGTGAAATAAGAGTGGCTAGGTGCTGCCATACTGCATAGAGAGCCAAATCTGGAGTCAGAAAAACTCACCTTCCTGAGTTCAAATGTGACCTCAGTTTCTTTACATTTTATTAAGTGTAAAGATTGCTAAACCCACTTGGAGAACCAGAGAAGAGGGGATGCTAGAACTAGAAGCCTTAGAATGGGAGATGTCAAAACTAGGAAGGGGGAGGGATCCTCAGAATATATGATATAATAACTAGGAGGGATATTTACTAGCTTTGTGACCCTGGGCAAGTCACTTCACCTTGCTTGCCTCAGTTTCCTCATCTGTAAAATGAGCTAGAGAAGGAAATGACAAACCACTCCAGTATCTCTGCCAAGAAAACTCCAAATGGGGTCGAGAAGAGCTGGACATGAGTGAAACACGTGAACAACAACAATAACAAAGGGTGAATAAAAGTTGCCCTTTACCTGATATAATTATCATTCTCTGAGTGCTTCTATGAAACCTTTTATACACATTGATGGAGACTTAGACATAAGTTCTATTCAGAAATTTTCCAGGGCCAATTTGAGGTGGGGGCAATATGTGTCAAATTAGAGAAATGTGAGGGACTTTGCCTGGATCAAGTCCTATTCATGTAGGCCACTGGAAGATAGATTATACTAAAAACGACAAAAAGTCCTAGCTGTTGTAGGAAATATACTTGATGAGATTATTGGGATGTGTCATGTCAAAATAAAAGTTAATAATGTTTTATAAAAGAAAATATTCAGGTTTTATTTGCCAGTGACAGATAAAGGCACAAATAATATACTCATCAAGTTAATGTTAACAAAAATGATAGCTAGCATACAGGATGACAGAGAGATTCCAAAGAGGTCTTGAATGCCTAGAACACTGGACTAAATTGAATAAAATTAATTAATTAGGGTAACTTTTGTTGTTCAATTGTGTCCGACTCTTCATGACCCCATTTTGGAGTTTTCTTGGCAAAGATATTGGAGTGGTTTGCCATTTCCTTTTCCAGTTCATTTGACAGATGAGGAAATTGAGGCAAGTTTTTTAAGGCAATAAGTTAAGTGACTTACCCTGGGTCACACAGCTAGTAAATGTCTAATATCTGAGGCCAGATTCGAACTGGTAGAGTCTTTCCGACTCTAGGCCTGGCATTCTGTCTACTGCACTACCTAGCTGCTAAATGAAGTTCACATGAGTGGCATCTTCTATATCTTACAGTTCAACTTCACAAATACAGGATTGAGGAGGCATGGTTAGAACAGGAGTTCATCAGAAAAAGATTTGGAGATTTTTAAACTTGAGTCCATTGTCTGAAGAGATAGGAAGAAGAAAAAAGCCAATGTGAAACTGAACTTCCCTGAAGAAGGAAGTGGTAGTTCCAATGTCCTACCTGACAAAGACTACATCTGAAGGGCTGTGTTCAATTTGGGGACCTTTCAGAAAAACAGGGATATCTCAAGAGCATAAAGAGAAAAGATTCCAGGATAAAGAAAGGCCTAGAGTCCCTGTCATACAAGGACTAGTTAATGGAACTGGGGATACTTAGCCTGGAGGAGGAAAAAATTGGTAGGGATGAGATAACTGACTTCCAAGCTTAGAAAGGCTGTCATGTCAAAGATGGGGATCACGGAAGGCTTTGGAACACTTAAGAGCTCTCCACGAAATGGACTGACTTGAGAGGTAGGGGATTCCCTTCAGCAGGCAGAGGTTGGAGGACCATATTATATATAGCTGACATGCTATAGGAAGGATTCCTTTCAGTTTATGGGTTGCATTTCATAAGTTGAATGTTCTCAGCTTTTGCCCTTACTCTGTAATGGGATTTCTATTTGTTCAAAAATTACTCCTATAAAATTGTAATGATTATGCATCAAAGACACCGAGGTCATCCTGACTCGGGTCCTGCCACTGGACCTGGATGATTCTGGAAGAGAGGGGGAGGCTGACTTTGTGCCATTCTGCCTCATTTAAATCCAATTCCTCACAAGTCAAGCCATCACCCCATGAAGTCATCAGTCCTCTTTGAAAATGAAAGATGAACAACACATATTATCTCATTCTTCTCATCTTTGGCTGCTTTTTGTCATTGAACACAAGCTATAGGATAGGAGTTCATTGTCTGCAGACTTACTAAAAGCATTTTCAGAACAATTCCAAGAGCATACAAGATGATTGGGATGCAGTTTCTACCATTTTGCTACATAATTTGCATTAATCATTAAGTCCTAGGTCCTGAAGGATAATCTTCCTATAACTTATAGTGGCAATGATCTCTGGTGGGGAAAAAATGAAATGTCAGAGGAAAAAAAAAGTTTAATTTTACAAGCATTTCAATTTATTAAGCAATCCATGTCAATTGCCAACAAATCAGGACCAGGCCTCTTTTTTCAGCTTAGGGCTAGATCTCAAATACAGAGGGAGACAGATTTTTATATATTAAAGATAATCAAATAAGATGAGTTGATTAAAAGGAAACAATTAGCCATGATACAGCATCAGATAATCCGATTTCTAATTAAACAAAAGATTGGGGTATTTCTAGGTTGTGAGGGGAAGAACAAACAGGTGCCATTCCTTGAATTCAGAAAAAGAGATGTCCCACTCCCCCCAAAAGTCTGTAAACAAAACAATATGGAAACAATAACTGACTGATTAGTGTGGAATCAGTTTTCAGATAAGACATACTGTTGCCGGAGATGTGTAATTGTGAGAAAACGCCTTACATCAGTCTTTAAATCTAACCAGGTTTCTGGTCAGCATGATCTAAGTCCTTGGTTAAGGGTCTCTAAGCTGTCAGAAGTGGTCCATTTTTCCAGCCAGGTTCAAACAATGCAGTCAGATTTTCTCTCACTTCTCACAGTTCAGTGAAATTTTCTCATAACACAGTAATTGGACCAGACCCATAATTGAATAGAAACTAAGTAGCTCCAGAAATGAGTCACAAGATGGAGGCAGTGGGGTTCATTCAATTCTGACCACCACTTGCTGCTCCAATCCCTTCAATTCCTTCAGATCTAATCCTGAAAAGATGCTTCATGACTTATCCATTTGTTTTACACTTTGTCAACACATTGTTGGTGGGGTTCATGGGAATGATTTCCCACTGTGGGCCTTTTGGTTCCATGACGTATAAATGGAGATTTTGAACCTTTGACTTCATTCCCCAGAAGTCTTTGGTATTTCCCAGAATTCCCTATAATCTCTCCTATGTCTCCATGTTGGCAAGATCACATTATTGATATTTAACTGGCAGTAATGCCTCAGGTGTCCTCTTTTTTTTGCATGATGTAGCATCAGCAGTGATGGTGGTAAGGTGGGGAAAATTTGAAAATTGCTAACCAGCCATGGGCACGTGGTTTTTATTTTGTATCCTCTTTATTCCTTGATTTCTAATGATCCTTAATAAACCTCATAAAATATAATATTTTTATTATTAGAGATATAAATTTAATTTTTACAATGATGTTTCATATTCTTCATCTGGAGATATATTCATTAGGTGACACTGGACAAATCCACTTGAAATGTACTTATTGTGAGCCTTTTCTATTATTCTGTGAAGAGAGCTCTTTGTTCCAAAAGTTTTCCTGTACATTTTTAACCTGTTTGTAATATGCTCTGAGAAGATATCTCAATCCATTTCCTCCTTTTTGAGGAGGTATTCCTTGTAAATTGTAAAAATATTTTTCCACATGTAATTGAGAAAAATAACAGTAAAAAAGTAAAAAACCAAAACAAAACACTTCAGACTCTGTCTTAGAATCACTGAGTATCGATACTGAGTAAAATTAATTTTCTTTATGGTATAGCAGCATACATACTTAATTTTTATACATAATTACACATCAACAAATTATTTTTTAGTGCATGTTAATCTTTAATGGCATTTCACAATAGCAGATTAATAATATTTGAACTTCTTTTTTCCTTAATATCTTTAATTTTTACATTTTGATCTAAGTTCCAGTTTACTCAAATAACCTTTTAGGGATGGTCAATCAATACAGTAGACATTATTTGACTAAAATCTAGTATCTTGAAGTTTAGTTTTAAGTTACCACAACAGATGTTATTTTTTGCTTTTTGTAATATATTTGGGAATAAAGGTAGCCACTTAAATTGAACCAAAATTTTGTATGGGATGTATCATCATTTTTAACTTTAAAATGTAATAAAATGGTAATTTCTGAAATTTTTGAAAATTTAGAAAATGTTAGGAAAATTTTAAACATTTTTCTTTGTATTAACTGTTTCTCTTTATATTTCTTTTTTATTTTCATAAGTGATCCTATCTTATTTAAACCAATTCTTTTTGATGTTTTACATGTTTTACCATTTATTAGTATTATCTGCAGTTTCCCCCTCTTTTATTTTAAATTTGCATTCCAATTGTGGTGAATTGGGGAAATCTGCATTTTTTAAACAATATTATAGATGTTATAGTTGAGTACTAACCATTGTTCATGTAAAAATGCATGGTGATTGGAAGATTCAAGGGTATCCATAAGATACATGAGAACATTCTCAAGATGATGTCTCTTCTGCTATATTATTATTAATATTATTATATTATTACCATTATCATATACTGAAAATACAAGCTCAAATCCCATTTGGGAGATTCCTTTTTTTTTTAATTTGTTCAATTTCAAACATTATTCCCTGGTTACAAAAATCATTTTCTATTCCTCCCGCCCCATCCTTCCCCTCCCATAGCCAATGCACAATTCCACTGGGTATTACATGTGTCCTTGACCAGAATCCATTTCTATATTGTTGGTATTTACATTAGGATGTTCATTTAGAGTCTACATCCCCAATCGTATCCCCCTCAACCCATGTAATCAAGCAGTTGTTTTTACTTTGGTGTTTCTACTCCCACAATTTTTCCTCTGGATGTGGATAGTGTTTTTTCTCAAAGATCCCTGCAAGTTGTTCCAGATCACTGCATTGCCACTAATGGAGAAGTCCATTACATTCGATTGTACCACAGTGTATCAGTCTCTGTGTACAATGTTCTCCTGGTTCTGTTCCTCTCACTCTGCATGACTTCCTGGAGGTTGTTCCAGTCTCCATGGAATTCCTCCACTTTATTATTCCTTTTAGCACAATAGTATTCCATCACCAACATATACCACAATTTGTTCAGCCATTCCCCAATTGAAGGGCATCCCCTCATTTTCCAATTTTTTGCCACCACAAAGAGCACAGCTATGAATATTCTTGTACAAGTCTTTTTCCTTATTATCTCTTTGGGGTACAAACCCAGCAGTGCTATGGCTGGCTCAAGGGGCAGACAGTCTTTTATCGTCCTTTGGGCATAGTTCCAAATTGCCCTCCAGAACAGTTGGATCAATTCACAACTCCACCAGCAATGAATTAATGTCCCAACCTTGCCACATCCCCTCCAGCATTCATTACTTTCTGTTGCTGTCATGTTAGCCAATCAGCTAGGTGTGAGGTGATACCTCAGAGTTGTTTTGATTTGCATCTCTCTGATTATAAGAGATGTAGAGCACTTTTTCATGTGCTTATTAATGGTTTTGATTTCTTTAACTGAAAACTGCCTATTCATGCCCCTTGTCCATTTATCAATTGGGGAATGGCTTGATTTTTTGTACAATTGGTTTAGCTCTTTATAAATTTGAGTAATTAGACATTTGTCAGAGGTTTTTGTTATGAAGATCGTTTCCCAGTTTGTTATTTCCCTTCTGATTTTGGTTACATTGGTTTTGGTTGTACAAAAATTTTTTAATTTGATGTAGTCAAAATTATTTATTTTACATTTCATGACTCTAAGTCTTGCTTGGTTTTAAAATTATTTCCTTCTCAAAGGTCTGACATGTATACTATTCTGTGTTCACCTAATCTCTCCCACACTATCTTCCAGTTTTCCCAGCAGTTTTTTATCAAATAGTGGATTTTTGTCCCAGAAGCTGGAATGGGAGATTCCTTTTCTAGACAGAAGCAACGTTTGTATTACTGTGGTTTATTGTAATTCTTTTTGCTTATATATTAAGAGTTAATAGTATTCTTAGGAACATATTATATGAGCTCTTTTTGTAGTGACAAAGAATTGGAAAGTGAGGGGATGTCCATCAGTTGGGGAATGGCTGAACGAATTGTAGTAGACAGGTGAAATGGAATACTGCTGTGCCATAAGAAATGATGACTTCAGAAAAAAATTAGAAAGACTTATATGAACTGATTCAAAGTGAAGTGAGCAGAACCAGGAAAACACTATATTCAGTAACAGAAATATTGTATGATATTCAACTGTGAAGGACCAACTAACATTATAAGCAAAGTGGGGTTCAAGATAACCCCAGGGGAGTCATGATGAAAAATGCCAAAAGAAGGAACTGTTGAAGTCTGATTGTAGATCAAAGTATACCCTTTTTCACTTTATTTCCTTCAGGAGTTTTTTATTGTAGGCATGACATGTCTTCTTTCACAGCATAAGGAATATGGAAATCTCTATTGTTTGACAGCAGTTAACACCTATGTTAGACTATTTACCACCATAAGGACTTGGAGCAGAGGGAAGGAGGGAAAGAATCTGAATTGAAAAATGTCAGATAACAACTGTCAGAAATTGTTTCTATATGTAATTGAAAAAAGTGAGGTTTTTTTATGAAACATTGATTACACATGTAAAATCTATATTAGATTACCATCTCAGGAGGGGATTTAGACAGGGAGGGTCAAAAGAAGGGAGAGAATTTGAAACTCAAAACTTAAGAACAAAAGAATGCTAAAAAATTGTAGTGGGGGGAAATATATATATTTTTTAATGAAACTGAATACCAAAAGTTCAACAGGTTTTTTTCCCTTTGTTTACTTTTGGTAACCTCTATTAAAAGCTTTGAAACCCACCTAAAACTCCCATTATTATGTAACAGTAACTTCTGTCAAGATAATTCTCAGGAATAATAACAATAACTAACATTTATATAATCTTGAAGGCTTTGCCAAGCACTTTACAAATAGTATCTCAATTGATCCCCACAATAACCCTGGGATATAGGTTCTATTATTATTTCTAATTTACAATTAAGGAAACTGAGATAGGGTCTTGGAGTTGAGTCATAGGAGCTAGTAAGTGTCTGAGGCTGGATTTGAACTCTCATCTTCCTGACCTCAGGTCCATTTCTCTATCCACTGTTCATGCACAAATCAAGACATAACCACACTTGTTCTTACGTTCTTAGAAACTGAGGAATACCAAGCCACACAAAGAACTGGGCTCCTGTCGAATATTTATTAGTAAGCAAGCTAAAATAACCAGCACCTTCCAATTTCTCTGACTCTATCACTTTGGGTTAATCATGAGAACCAGCCCATCATAGATTCCTCCTCACACAATAAGTGCCTTCACTTGAGGCCACTAAGGGTCTTAAACATGGGTCAAAGCCAAGTTTACTCCAAGACCAATCATGAGTGTCAAAGAAATTATCCACAAGTTCAAGCCTGTGAGTCCTGGCTAATTAGCTCTTAGAAAAGAGTATTGACAGGTTCAGACATGTCAGCCCTTGGCCAATTAGTTCCCTTAAAGCTTCAAGAACATCAAGAATATTGTTTGAAACAAAGCTTTTTCTGTCTGTAAGCAAACAATCCAGCCTCAGAAGACTCAGCCGGTGACTCCAGGGATCAGGGATTCTGGTGCTTATTTGATTTGACAAGGCTGGTGGAGAAACAGGAATGCTACAGACCCAAAATTTGACTGTGCCCACATCTGGAATTTCCCGAGGAGGCTATGAAAGCTTCTATACTGGCTTACCTCACTGCTAATTCTTATCCTTCAAAAACTCCTCTTTTTTTTCATTTTTTAACTCTTAAAAAAAAAGCAACCTTATCTTCTGTGTTGGGCTAAATACTGATATGGGAGTCCAAGCTTCCCGGAGACACCCCAAACTCCAGAATGTTCTGGGTCAAAGGCGACATGAGAAATTCCCTTCTAGGAGCATCCACCTCTTTGGGCTTTCCCCTAGATCTTCAGTTAACATAGATATGCACTTCCTGGTTCCACTCTGATTCGCATCTACAGACCATCCCTTAGGCCCCCAACCTCAATGAATGACCTCATTGCTGTTTCATCCCATCCCCCCTTTTTTTCTCCTGTAACCCCTGCTGTGAACGGGGCATAAAATCCCCATGCCCCATCTCTTTGGGGAGGCAGTGTTCCGCCTGCATACCCATCTCCTGGCCTCTCAACATGACTTCTAAATCAATAAATTTCTCTTTTTATGTGTAAGCTAAGTTTTGGAGTCTTGAATTCTTTCAAAGGGCAGCCTGTCTAGATCCAAGATTTTACCTTAAAACTCTCCCACAACAAATACTATACATATTGGCTCTAGGGCAAAAGACCAATAAGAGCTAGGCAATGGGGGTTAAGTGACTTGCCCAGGGTCACACAATTAGGAAATGTCTGCAGTCACATTTGAACCCAGGACATCCCATTCCTAGGCCTGGCTCTCCATCCACTGAGCCGTTTAACTGGCCCCAAAAGCTCCTTTTCTTTAGTAAATCTTTCTGGAAAATACATGAGCTGTCGGTGAGTTGTGCTTTCCCCATGGAAAGGTGTAGAAGTAACGTTTACTCCATCACGGTCCTCATAGAGAACATTGGCCCCTAAAGGTTGGGGAACAAGCAGAATTGCTCTTTTCTCCAACCCTTGGAGATGAGCTCAGAGTGTCATCTGGTGGCTGAAGCTGAGATTGCACTAAGGATATCTAGAGCACATTTCTGGGAGGACTGTAGGAATGGATGCTCATACAGCAAGTCATCTAACTCTGTTGGTTGGCCTTCATTTCTTCATTCTATCAAACAAGCTGGAGAAGAAAATGGCAAACCACGCCAGTATCCTTGCCAAGAAAACCCCAAATGGGGTCACAAAGAGGCAGACACCACTGAGGTGACTGAATAAGTTCATTCAGCACCCGTATAATCAGAATAGAGGGAACTTAGGGGTATAAACCCACCAATAGCCCCTTACCCATAACTTACATTTCACAAAGCACTTTCCTTTCTAGCTCAGTTGAGCCCCCTAATAATCTTAGTAGATATCTTTGGTATTGTGGTTATTAAGTTGTTTTAAACAATTTAGTGTGACCCATTTTGGAGTTTTCTTGGCAAAGACACTGGAGTGGTTTATCATTTTCTTCTCCAGCTCATTTAACAATGGAGGAAACTGAGGCAAACCAGAGTAAAGTGACTTGCCCTGGGTCACATAGCTAGTAAGTGTCTGAGACTGGATTTGAACTGAGGAAAATGAGTCTTCCTGTGTCTAGGTCTGACGTTCTAACCACTGTGCAACCTTGCTGCACCTCTACCTGTTTTACAAATGAAGCAAATCTGCTGAAACAATACAGGATTTGAATTTTGATCCTTTGACTCCAAATTCACTGCTTTCCCACTGGACCACACCAGTTCATTTCTCAGTCACAGATTCCACAAGTGAAATATAAGCAAAAATAGCTCAAGACCTACTGCACCAATGAGTTGAATATGTGCATTACAGATGGCACACGTTGATTCCAATGAGATCTTTGGTCTGGTACCAATGTTCTTAAGACAGCTAGGTGGCTCTGTGGAGAGAACTCCACACCAGAGGCAGGAGACTCCTCTTCCTGAGTTCAAATTCAGCCTCACTTCCTAGCTATGTTACCCTGGCTACACTTCACCCTGTTTGCCTCAGTTTCCTCATTTGTCAAATGACCCGGAGAAGGACATGGCAAACCACTGCAGCATCTTTGTCAAGAAAATCCCCGCTGAGGATGTAGACTCTAAACGATCACCCTAGTGCAAACATCAACATCATGGAAATAGGTTCTGATCAAGGACACATGTAATACCCAGTGGAATTGCGCATCAGCTACAGGAGGGGTGGGAGGAAGGGAGGAAAAGAACATGGAAACCATGGGAAAATAGTCTAAATTATGTAATTAAATAAACTTTTTAAAAAATTAAAAAAGAAAACCCCAGTTGGAATCATAGTCAGACATGACTGAAAATGACGTAACAACAATATTCTTAATGTGTTCAACAGCATCTTGTTGAAATGTCCAGGCTCTGGGGTTCCTCATTGATGATAAGATGTCATTTTAGACTTCTTGTTGAATGCCAAATCTAACATTTCCTGAAGTAAATTGCTTGGAAATTCTCAGTTTGGCTAAAATGGATCCCATCAAGGAAGGCATGCTGAAAAAATACTTCTCCCCTAATGCTTTAACAACTATGGATGCTTTCTTGGTTCTTGGTTGGGAATACTTGTGTAAAGGTGATAAAATGGTTAGTCACCACAAAGATACAGTCTTACTCCTCCTTTCCAGAAATTAAAAAGTCAGTTCAGAAAGCCAGGTCCAGAGGTGGGAGATCCTGGGTTTAAATCTTACCTCAGACACTTCCTAGCTGTATGATCCTGGATAAGTCCCTTAACCCTAGTTGCCTAGCCCTTACCACTCATGCCTTGGAACCAACACTTGGTATCAATTCTAAGACAAAAGGTAAGGGTTTAAAAAAACTAAAGTTGAACCTGAGCATGCATGACAAAAAGAAACCAATAAAAAAATAATCTTTTACCCCAAAAAATCACAGTAGAGTTCTCAATACCACGGCATCAACGTTAAGATGTCTTTGCAAGACTAGAACCTGAGTTCTTTACACTGATTCCGTGTTTCTTGGTTTGTACAGTTTCTCCTAGCTCATCATCAGCCATCTGCTCTCACTGCCACTCATCAACAAGCAACTGAAGCAAAGAAGGTTATTTAATGAAACATGGTTCACCTATACTGTTGGCTATGCTAGTGGAAGTAACAAGCTCTTAAGGGCACTTCCTCTTGATCATAGCTAGCCTAGTCTTTTGGGTATCAAATATAGTTTTATTTTTTTAACCCTTACCTTCTGTCTTGGAATCAATACTGTGTATAGGTTCCAAGGCAAAAGAGTGATTAAAAACTAGGCAATGGGGATAAAGGGACTTGCCCAGGGTCATATAGCTAGGAAGTAGCTGAGGCCAGGTTTGAACTCAGGACTTCCTGTCTCTAAGTCTGGCTCTCCATCCAATGAGCTACCTAACTGTCCCCTTCAAATATAATTGTCATACTTTTAGTACCAGCAACATTTGGAAGTCATGTGACCTTCATATGCAAAATGTGCATCACCTTCCCTTTAATTGGGGAATGGCTGAACCAGTTGTGGTATATGTTGGTGATGGAGTACTCAAAGGAATAATGAACTGGAGGAATTCCATGTGAACTGGAATGACCTCCAGGAACTGATGCAGAGTGAAAGGAGCAGAACCAGGAAAACATTGTACACAGAGACTGATACACTGTGGTACAATCGAATGTAATGGACTTCTCTACTAGCAGCAATACAATAATCCAGGACAATTCTGAGGGACTTTTGAGAAAGAAGCTATCCACATCCAGAGAAAGAACTGTGGGAGCAGAAACACAGAAGAAAAACAACTGCTTGGTCACATGGGTCGATGGGGATATGACTGGGGATATAGACTCTAAATGATCACCTAATGCAAATATTAATAATATGGAAATGGATCTTGAACAATGGCACATGTAAAACCCAGTAGAATTATGCATCAGTTATGGGAGGGAGGTGGGAGGAGGGGAGGGAAAGAATATGAATCATGTAACCATGGAAAAGTATTCTAGATTAATTAATTAATTAATTAGAATTTTTCAGTTAAAAAAAAAATGTGCATCCCCTGTAGATTGCCCTGGCTATATGCTATTCATAACTTGGTAGTGCCACTAGCCCTCTCTGGCAAACAACATCCAACTTAGCACTAGTCAGCAGATTGCTTTCAGTCTACCCTTGGAACTTTGGTTCATATATTTGAGAATTTATTTTTTATATACTGTATTATTTTTATAATTAGGATTATAAAGGCATATTAGGGAGAACTGCTAAGCCAGGTCTCTGGCTCTATTCAGTCTATAGATTTTTGCATTGTCTTTTTCCTGAGGAATGTGGTCCTTTCATAGACTCAGAATAACAGGAAAAGTTCTATAATACCTCGCCTGAGGATGTGGGAATCCTCCCCTGTTAGCTTGGGGAAGGACTGAGGGTCAGGTGGACCACCTCTGAATTAGCTATCATGGATTAAAGATGTCTTGGAATGTTTAAGGGAAGAACTGAATAATGAGCTCCCCAAAATGAATAGGTTTTTCCATTTGTCTTATGATAATGGAGAGAGTCATTGGACCACAATCAGGATGTCTTGACCATCAAATAGTAAATTATTTTAAAGTTAAGAAAAATCCATCTCTCAAGATAATTTTAGTAGTGGTAGTCTCTTAGAGCCCGAGAATGACAATTGTCTTTGTGCATTATCATCTATTGATGTACCCTCATGTAGTTTTGAAGTCCAAAGACTGAGGCGCAAAGTTTGTGGCACATGGGGCATGGGACGCCAGTTGTTACGGGAGGTGCGGTTGTGGCCTGGTGTCGGCATTCAGGCTCAGCGGCAAGACGTCGGCGTCGCTCATCTTCAAAGGTGGTGGCGGCATGGTTAATGTGGGTTCACCAGCTGCTTCTGACAGAGGCAGCGAGTTCTAGTTGCTTTGGTATAATGCCAGCCCACTTCAAGTTTGACTTTAGCTGATCCTTGAATCTTTTCTTTGGTCTGTCTTATTTCCTGAGTCCATCTGACAGTTCACCATAGAATACCTGTCTTGGTATTCGCTGTGGGTCCATGCGGATGACGTGTCCAGACCAGCTGGGTTGTGAGGACCCTGACTTCGATGCTGGTGGAGTTGGCTCTGTCGAGGACTTCCTGATTGGTGATTCAGTCCTGCCATCGGATCCTCATGATTGACCGGAGAGAGCATTGGTGTTGGTGGAATTGCTCCAGCTGTTTCATGTGCTTCCGGTACAGTGTCCATGTTTCACAACTGTAGAGGAGCGAGCTGAGGACCACTGCATTGCACACTTTGAGCTTCGTTACAGTGCTTACACCTCTGTGTTGGAAGACTTTGGAGCACAGCCGCCCGAGTGCCTGGCTGGCCTTTTGGATCCTGGCATTAATCTCGTGGTCTAGGGACCCGTCGTTGGTGATGGTGCTGCCCAGGTACTTGACGTTAGAAAGCTGCATGCCGTCGATTGTAATGCACGGCTGGTTCTCTGGCTTCCCTGGTGCAGGTTGGAACAGCACCTCTGTTTTGCTGAGGCTGATAGTGAGGCCAAACAGTTTTGTTGTGGTGGAGAACCTGTCCACAATGGTTTGGAGATGATTTTCTTGGTGGGCCATGAGAGCACAGTCATCTGCAAAGAGAGCTTCCAGGATGAGTCTTTGTTTTTGCAGTCAGGGGATAATTTTAATTGCTACATAATCACAGACTTTGAATTTTTCAGTGACAGTCCATGTCCAAGCTGGGAATTTTAGATTTACTCCACCCTCCTTAGTCTTTAGAATTCTAGCAACCAGTAATGAATACACCCCACTTAAGGATTAACTGTAGGGGAGGATGGTCTGTGACCTTTGTGTGCTAGCAAGTGACAAATCAGAAACTACTGACTGACCCCTTGGGCTGTCCTAAGCCAAGTTTAAGCCACCATTGGTACATGAGACAACAGGATGTAGTTTCCAGAGGAGGCAAGTGATGTAAAGAACTGCCTTTATATTTCACGTCACTTCTTGTGAGAGGGCCTGGAGGCTTTTGCACCTTTTGTGGACTTGGAGGAGCTGGTGGTCCATAGGTCCTCAGACTGCTTTCCTTGAAGGGACCGTGGTGAGTTATAAGGCTGACTCCCCTTTCCTTTGACCTTTCTGAAGGCACTAACCTCCGAGGAGGCCCCTCATCTTGAAGAAGGCCTCCTGGCTGGAATCAGAGCTGGGAAGGCCTCTTGGCTGGCTGAGAGGCCTCTGAACTCCCCCTGGCTCAGGCCAGGCTGGAGCAGATCTTGTACCCTTTTCCCTCTTTCTCCCTCATTCTTAATTTCTTCCTTCTATTATAAACAAACCACCATAAAATTCTATTCTGACTTGAGTATTTCATTGGGATTTAGAATTTAAATCCCTGGCAACCATTAAATAATATATTCAGTCTTAACCCTAAATTTTATCCTTTACAAAGCCAAGACCTCTAGCTTGTGAATAGGAGGTCATGCAGTGCTTTAATGGTGAATAAATCAAACTGGTATCTGGTGACCATCACTCTCTTGATATAAGAAAGCTCTCAAGTTCTTTACAGGACAGAAGGCTTTCTTGAGTACACAGTGGCCAAAACTGATGCATTGGGGTGTGTGTGTGTGTGTGTGTGTGTGTGTGTGTGTGTGTGTGGCAGCTGACCAAGTCTCTGAACAACTCGTCCATGTTTTCCCATCCATTGATCTCCAGATGACTTTGTGAATTTCAGAGCAATATGGTGTTTCTTGCCCTTCTGCCTCTGGGTCTCTTTAATCATGTCTGGGTGAGTAAAGTCATTTAGTGATTTCATTCAGGGTTTCAGGTTTCATTTCATTCAGTGATTCCACAGTAGAAGCATAGTTTTTTGGTTTTCTTAAACCCTTAACTTTTGTCTTAAAATAGAATTGGTTCCAAGGCAGAAAAGTAGTAAGGGCTAGGCAACTGGGGTTATGTGACTTGTCCAGGGTCCCACAACAAGGAAAAGAAGCATAGTTCTTAAGAAACAATAAATAAATAACTGTTGTGAAGACGGGATTAACTGCCCCCCCCCTTGCCTACTTTTAAATTTAATCAACAAAAGCAATACATCCCTACTTAACCCTAAAGTAGGGGAAGTCACAAACTACTTACTAAAGAGGTTTGTACCTCCGGAAGCAACTGACTGCCCCCTAGACTGTCTTAAGCAAATTTAAAGACTACAATTGGTCCCCTAATGTGAAGGAAGGAACAGGAAGTGATATAAAGAAGGGTCTTTAAAAGTGGCCAATCCTGTTACAGAGGTCTTTGAGCTCTTTTCAAGGCTCTGGAAGCTGGTGGAGGACCTTCTTCAGTGTGGTCCTGCGGCTCTAGCATTTGGTAAGGCTGCTCCTAGATTTTCCCCTTTCGACTACAACATGAATGAGTGAAAAGCTGACTCCTCTCCTGGCTTCTGGACAGATTAGTTTCCAGAGGAGGCTGTGTGGTTATTCACCACTGGATCCTCCGGCTAAAGGGCCCTCTGAGGGTCCTCTGGTGGAGGGTTAACAAGCCCTGACTGAGTTGAGCCAGGCACTGGAGAAACATTTAGGATGATAAGCTAGACTGCTTACTCTACCCTCTTTCACATTTCTCTACTCTTTCCCTCTATTTAGTAAATAAAAGCTACTAAATAAAAAGTCAATTTTGACATGAATTATAATATTGGTGACCACCTTTTCTTATATTTAGTCAAACAATATTAATTTTATCCCCAAACTGTCCAATCCTAGAAAAGTGATCCTTGTTGAAATACAAGACAGCTGGGTGGCTCAGTTGATTAAGAGCCAGGCCTAGAAGACAAAAGGTCTTCGGTTCAGATTCAAGTTCAGACACTTCCTAGCTGTGTGACCCTGAACAAGTCACTTAACTCCCATTGTTTAGCCCTTACCACTCTTCTGCCTTGGCACCAATACACAGGATTGATTCTAAGATGGAAGGTGAGGGTTTTTAGAAGAAGATGAAGGAGGAGGAGAAGGAGAAGGAGGAAAAGGAGAGGCTCTGTAAAATTGGCATCTGTCAATTAACAACTTCAAAGTGCTACTTATGCCAGAGACAATGCCTTTTAGAGCAGTTAGCCTTGTTACAAGGGAATCACTTTAAAAGACTGATATATATTAATTTAAGGTCGCCAAGGAATTCAGCTATGTAATTCCTAAATGAAAAACTCAAGTCAGCCGTCAGCCTTTTTTGGAGTTTAATTACAATAGGAGGAAGAAAGGAATTAGAGATAGAGAGAGAGAAAAAGGGAGAGAAGGGAATAGGGCTTAAATATCCCTTCTGTTTAGGCTGGGCCAAAAGGCCCAAGCCCTTAGATAGCTGGGGCAAAGAAAAGAGATCAGTCCCTATTACTCACGTGACCAAAATGGAGAAACAGTCTCCGGGGCCCCCACCTTCAGCTTCCTTCAGAGCAAGCTTCTCAGAGTACACTGCAATCACTCCAGCCAACTCCTCAACCACCCTCGAGTCTTCAGACCCCCCTGATCTTTAAGGAAACCATCCAAGTTGCCTCCCCTCAGTTCTCACATCTACCAATCACTGTCCATCAATTTCCCTGTGCCAATGGAGGCTCTAGCTTAACCCAGGACCGCCCAGAGGCTTTGCACATGTCTGTTGAAGGTCATATTTTCAAATGATTAAATCTTTGCTCCTTTGCTACAGCCCTTTCTAAATCCTGTTAACCTGAGTAGGGTAGAGATTGGAATAATTAAATTTTGATCTAGGCTGCAGCCCTTACTCAATCCTGTTAGGACTGAATAGGGTGGAGATTGATTCCAAGTATCTCCATTGTATCAATTCTAAAATCAATCATGACTCAAAGAAATTCCTGTTCTATGCTTAAGCATAGGTCAAAGTCCCATTGTTCAGCAAAAGGTTTCTGTCCTAAAGTAATCTTAAGAAGGGAAGAGAAGGAACCTCCCATGCCAATGGGGTTCCCATTCCAATAGACTATCAGTAAGAAATTTTCCAAGTATGAAATATCCCAATGGTGAAATTTCCAACATTTATAAGTCTAAGGAATTTTGAGGTTTACAGCCTGCAACACTCCTGACTGTGGCCTGGACCAGATTAAAATATAATTGGTAGATTTTGATTTTGATTTTTTAATTGAAAATTTTAATTAAATTAATTAATCTAGACTATTTTCCCATGGTTACGTGATTCATGTTTTTTCCCTCCCCTTCTCCCACCCCCCTCCATAGCCAATGAGCAATTCCACTGGGTTTTACATGTGTTATTGATCAAGACCTATTTCCATATTATTGATAATTGCACTAGAGTGATCATTTAGGGTCTACGTCCTTTTTTTATTTAATTGAAAAAATTGGTAATTCTTAACACAATAAACAAAAATACAATAAAATACAGATAACATTACATTTTTAAAAGTCACTATGTAGCCTGCAAGACCCTTACGTACTGAACTGTTGTTGACTCTTTTTTCAGTTATATCTGACCCTTTGTGATGCCATTTTCTTGATGAAGATACTGGAGTGGTTTGCTATTTCCTTCTCCAGCTCATTTTACAGATGAGGAAAGGAAGGCCAACTAAATTAAGTGACTTGCCCAGGGTCACACAACTGCTAAGTGTCTGAGGTCAGATTTGAATTCTGGAATTGCCCAGCCCTGGCACTGTAGCCAGGTATGTCCCTCTGTACTGATCAGTGGCCCCATTTCTATCCGTGTTTGACACTATGACCTTAGAAACACTTAAGTACTTCTGCTCTGGAACCCCACTCTTCATTATTTCAGGAAAGTCAGCTTTCCTACCACCTCTTCCATAGCCTTCTTGACAACTGTTTTACCCACCAAGCTCTTATCGTTTCCTTCCTTGCTAACCTTCCCAACAGTTCTAGAAACATGAACTATAATTGGACCAAATCTGTCACTGCAGCTGTGACCAGAATGTGTCCATCTACTCCTCTATGTCCCTATTTACTCTCCCTGTAACTTTTGGGCCACAGCGGCCCTCCCTTGGCCATTTCTCCCTTATGTGATTTTCCCTTAGGATATAAACTCGTTGAGGGCAGAATCTGTCTTTGCTTTTGTGTTTATCTTTCCAGGGCTTGGCATAGAGTAAGCACTTAAATGCTTTTTTTATTCATTCATATCAACTTTCTTTTGCTGGTCCAACACTTTCATTAGTCTTTCGTGTTTTTCCAGTGCCTTTCCAAAGACAATGAGGTCATCTAGGTATAATAACACTTATAGATAATTCATATATCTGACTGTTTTCTCCATTAGCCACTGGAAGGGGGCCAGTGCCCCTAAGATGACTTCCGGGAAAGACTCAATAATAAAATCGAAAAAGCTGGGAAGATGAAAGCAGTTTTTCCCTTGTCTTCTTCAGCAATAATAATAATAATAATAAATATTTATATAGCACCTACTATGTGCCAGACACTGTGCTAAAAACTTTGGGAATATTACCTCATTTGATCCGCACAACAACCCTGCAAGGTCAAAGACTGAAAACTACTGGCAGCCCAGCAGACTGGCCAAATTATCTTAGCCTATGGCATAAAACACTCTTTCGTGATAGTTCTGTTCAAAATCCAGCATTCTTAAAAAAAAAATCTTACTTTCTGTCTTAGAATTCTGTATATTAGTATACAATTCTGTATTAGTATTATTAGTATAATATTAGTATATAATTCTGTATATTAGAAGAAAAATACGGGCCAGGCAGCTGGAGTTAAATGACTTGTCCAGGGTCACATAGCTAGGCAGTGTCTGAGGTCAAATTTGAACCCAGGACCTCCTGTCTCTAAGCCTGGCTCTATCCACTAGGCCAACTAGTTGCCCTCAAATCTTTAAATATTTGCATGATCCCATTTTTTTTTTGGAACCCCCACTATAGTTTATTCACATGGATTCTGTAATGACAGCATTGGCCAACAGTACTTTTAGATGATTTCTGACCATATAAAGAAGTCTTCTTAGATCATTCCAAGAATGTCTGGGAATTAGTAAGTTAGAGTTTGCTGGTTGCTTCTCAAGGTATGTCCTTTATCCCACTCATTCAGTGAGAACATAACTGCATCTGATCTTCCATTCTTCTGGTGAAATTGTTGTCTTTTAGTCATTTTCAATCATGTTTGACTCTTCCTAATCCCATTTAGAGTTTTCTTGGCAGAGATATTGGAGAGGTTTGGCATTTCCTTCTCCAGCTCATTTTAAAGATGAGGAAACTGAGGCAAAGAGAGTGAAGTGACTTGCCCAGGGTCACTCAACTACTAAGTGTCTGAAGCCCAATTTGAACTCATGAAGATGAGTCTCCCTGACTCCAGATCCAGAGCTCTATCCACTGCTCCACCTAACAGCCCCTTTTCTCCTGACTCTCCTTATTTCATTGTGCATCACTTTGTATACATCTCCCCACATTTCTCTGAATTTCTCATATTTGCTGTTTCTTGCAATACAAGAATATCCTGTTACCTTCATGTACCATAATTTATTGGGCCGTTGCCCAGTCAGTGGGTACTTATTTTGTGTCCAGCTCTTTACTAACACCAAAAGTAGACTTCTTTAGTCTCAGTGTAAAGATGGGAATATCTTTGCATGCCTTTGTGTTATTTTGAAAAATGATTTTAGGGCCAATAGGTAATTGACCTTTACCTATTTGTAATTCTTCAACTATACGGTTCCTTTTCCTTTCCCTGGGTTGGGAGGAAAGCAATTAATTATTCAACAAGGCAGCTAGATAGGATAGAGGATAGAGTGTTAACACTGCAAATCCAGAAGACATGAGTGCAAATCTTACCTCAAAAAACAAACTAGCTTACAGGGATCCTGATCAATCATTTCAGTTTCCTTATCTATAAAATGGAGATAATAATACATCTATTTCAGAGGGTTGTTGCGAGGATTACGGGAGATAATAAATGAAAAGTGCTTTGAAACATTAAATCAACATGTAAATGTTGGCTGTTTTTATTTAAGCTATGGGTTACCTTGGTGTAACAGGTAACAAACAAGGTACTGAGCCTTGAGTTAGGAGATGTCAGAAATTCTGCTCTGGTATTGATTAGGTATGTAAACAAGAACAAATAACTTCATTTTCTTGATCCCTGATATAGTTTGTTTTAAATTTAGGGGGTAATATAATTAAAATAATATTAAAAATAATATAACAGCATATTATATAATAGGCAATAAGATAAAATAACAGATCTATAATCATTTGTAAAATAATATGTAATATTATAATAATGGTCCTCTAAGGCCCGTTTTGTTCCCTTCTCTTTGACTTTAGGGAATTTATTGTAGATGTAAAGTTCTGAGTTCACTCACAGTCACTCTGAACCCCTTGTTGGGAAAAATTCTAACACCTAGGCAGAAATTGAGGCAGCTGGATGGCAATGTGGATTGGAAAGCAGGAAGGCTCATCTTCATCAGTTCAAATCTAGCCTCAGACACTAGCTGTGGGACCCTGGGCAAATCATTTAACTCTGTTTGCCTCAGTTCCCTCATCTGTAGAATGAGCTAGAGAAGGAAACAGCAAGCCACTCCAGCATCTTTGCCAAGGAAACCCCAAATGGTATTAGGAAAGGGAAGATATACGACTAAAAAAAGACTGAACAGCAAAAGCAGAAATTGGGCTCTCTGCCTAACTTTCCATTTGTAGCTCTCTCTAGTTAACCCCTGCCCTCTTTGTGGCTCAGGGGAAATTCAGTTTATTGGAAACATGTATATAACAAAGCAGCAGATTATAGTATAGTACCTGTGGATAAAAAATTGGAGAAAGAGTTGACCTCTTCTTGGGACTCCCTTAGCCACGGTCCTCCTCTCTGAGATGTCAGTAAAGGGAATAAATCTTCTTTTGTATCTCCTTTTCTGCCACTGCTATCTTCCCTTTGCTCCATGCTCACAGGGTGTTCACGTATGAGGCATTCATTTGGCTCATGTTCAGAGCAGACCTTTGGTGTGAGGATTTGCCGAGGGCTGCTCATCTACCTTTGGTATCCGCCTTTCACCCAACTCTCATCTGTGGCTCCAAGAAGCTGTAGCATGCTCAGCAGCCACACTGTGGCAAGCCATTTTGGCAGGCTGTGGGTAACCAACAGGCCTCCTACCAGCATCTATGAAGTAGGGAGATATCAGGCAAGGGAGGATGTCCCTTGGCAGAAGGCAGGGAATGAAAAAAATTTGTTCCAACAACTACGAAGGTATCTAAAGCAAGTACTAAGGAGCAATTAGAGTTCAATTAGGGTCGTCCATTGCATCCTAGGCCCAGTGCCAGTCGTCTTGACTTTTGCCTTGCCACTGGACGTTAATGACTCTGGAAGAAAGTGTGCAACTCTGTGCAACTCTACCTCATTTAAATCCACTTCAAGGGGGCAGCTGGGTAGCTCAGTGTATTGAGAGTCAGGCCTAGAGATGGGAGGTCCTAGGTTCAAATCTGGCCTCAAATGCTTCCCAGCTGTGTGACCCTGGGCAAGTCACTTAACTCTCATTGCCTAGCCCTTACTGCTTTTCTGTCTTAGAACCAATATATACTATTGATTCTAAGGCAGAAGGTAAGGGTTAAAAAAAAAATCCAATTCAAACACAAGGCAAGACATTATCCTTTGATGTCACTGGTCCTGTTTAAAAAGGAAGGACCCAAGGGGCAGCTATGTGATTCAGTGAAGAGAGAATCCATCTGGAGGTTGGATACAGGAGGTCCTGGGTTCAAATATGACATACAGAGAGAGACATACACTTCTTAGCTGTGTGATATTGGGCAAGTCACTTAACCCCCATTGCCTAGTCCTTACCTCTCTTTTCCCTTGGAACAAATACATGGTTTTGATTCTAAGACCGAAGGTCCCAGATTAAAGAAAAGAAAAGAAAAAATGATGAACCAATAAGAAACAGACCAGCTGGAGAATAACTAATTCAAAGCAAACTAAATTTAATCAGATAACCTAACAAAATCAATAAAAAGCAAATATTTGAGAAAAGAACGTGTATAGGAAATATATATGTTTGGGGAACACATCGAGGAGAGTCCCAAGTTAAAGGAAAGTTTAACCAGGGTCAGGACCATTGTCTTATATCGTTGTCAATCATAAAGTGGGTCTCTTCCCAATGGTATCTCACAGGGCAGTTGTGAAGATAAAATGGGAGAAAATGTCCGCAAAATTCCATCTAAATGTCAGCTATTATTATTAATGAGAGGTGGCAAGGTGAGAGATGGTGGTTGTCCCACAATAACAGCTAATAGTGTTTAGTGCTTGGTATGTGCTAAGCCCTTACAAATATCTCATTTGGTCCTTATAACAACCCTGGAATGTAAAAGCTATTATGACCCCAATTTTACAGTTGAGGAAACTGAGGTAAAGAGAATTAAGTGACTTTCCCAAGAATATATACCTAGTAAATACCTGAAGCTAAATTTGAACTCGTCTTCCTGATTCCAGGACAATCTCTCTGTAATTTCCCTATCTTTTTGTCCAACATAAAAGTGAGTTATCAGAACCCAAGCATCCAACTCTTGGTCTGTTTCTCTTTTCCCTATATCACGTAATATTATTGTCTATGGTCACAATCATAAGAAAATGGAGTTTTGTCCTCAGAAAAGGTACAGTCCCCCAATTGGAGGGCCCTGGCTCAGAAAAGTCTGGGTGGGGAGGGCTGTATGCCCCGAGCGTCACAAGGCACTAATGAGTTCTATAGGAAAGGAGCATCACCAAAATGAGTTGGGTGAGGTAGGAAGGATTAGGAGGGCCAAAAAAGAAACATGAAGCCGCCTCGAAGACAAAATGCCAACATAATTCAGTGTAGATCAGGCTGACTCTGCCCCACTCCAGGATCAGGGTTCTCCTTCCACCTCTCATTTCTGTCATTTTCTTTCTTTTTTTTCCATTTGAATAAGTTTATTTAGTCAATCTAGAACATTATTCCTTGGTTACAATAATCACATTATTTCCCTCCCTCCCCTCCACCCACTCTTCCCACAGCCAACATGCAATTTCATTGGGTATTACTTGTGTCCTCTGTCATTTTCAAAACATCATCCACTCTGGTGCCTGGCAAGGTCTGTCCTGCTCCTACACAGTCCTCTACTGGACCTGGGAGATTAGGAGGCTCCCAGCTTTATCACTTAGTGACCTTCAGCCTTTCAGTTTCTTCATCTGTAAAATAAGGTCTAATTCAGTCACTAAACTTTCAGCTCTGATATTGTTTCAGTCAAATCCAGCTCTTCATGACCACTTTTGGGTTCTTCCTGGCAAAGACACTGGTTTACCATTTCCTTCTCCAGCTCATTTTGCAGATAAGGAAATGGAAGCCAACAGGGTTAAGTGACTTGCCCAAGGTGACACAGCTTTTAAGTATCTGAGACTGTATTTGAACTGAGGAAGATGAATTTTCCTGTCTCCAGGCCTAGCACTTTTATCCACTGTGCCTACGTTGGGCTCTCTCAAATACCATTTCTTTCCTCTCTCTTTCCTCTCAATCCCTCCTGCCCCCCCTACTTTCACCCCTTGATCGAAGTTAGTTTTGGAAAGCATCAGATAAAAGCCACTTTGGACCAAGGTATTAATGACTACTAAGTTTAAAGTTCCAGCTCTCAGGGGTGTCAAACATTAGAGTCTTAAAGACATATATCAGAAACACTGCAGGCACTGGAAAAGACCAGTAAAAGGAGTTTTTAAAAAATGTCGTTAGAGGGGAGAGTTTGTAAGAATCAATACCTAGTGATGACTGTGCTTACCTCGTGCTGCTAAAAATTGAAGGAGAGATAGGGGATAGCTCTCTGAACTTATTCTTAGAATGCATTGAAGAAATATATTACCTTGTTAGGAACAAGTTTGCTTTTTTAATAATTTCTGACAGTGACCCTATTTGGAATTTTCTTGGCAGAAATACTGGTACAGTTTGTCATTTCTTTCTCCAGCTCATTTTACAGATGAGGAAACTGACATAAACAGGGTTAAGTGACTTTCTCAGGGTCTTGAGTCTTCTTGATTCTAGGTCCAACACTCTATCTACTATACCACCTAGCTGGGATATAGATCATCTTTTCTAGGGTGTCACAATTAACCTGGAGTTCATGGATTTTAGGCAGCCCTCCTCCCCAACACATTTTGATAACCATATTTTAAAAAAAATAATTCTATGTATTAAGGCAGGTAGGTGGCTCAGGGAATAGAGCACCAGGCCTGGAATCTGCAGGATCTGAATTCAAATCTAGCCTCAGATACTTCCTAGCTGTGTTACCCTGGGCAAGTCACTTAACCCCTATTGCCTAGTCCTTGCTGCTCTAGTCTTAGAATTAATACAAAGGCAGGAGGGAAGGCTAAAAAAAAAAGAAAATTGAAACCTACAACATATTCAGGAAGATGTTCACACATGAATTAATACTTGCACCATCTAACCTTTGTGGATATTCCCTCTACTATATCCAAACTCCTCTACAAGATCATTAATTAGTCTCTGAGACTTGCTCTGGTGGCAAAATTCACCATTAGGCCAACTTGAGCCTTGCCAATAATCTCATCTTGGATGGGTAGACAAAGTTTTCCATCCATACCAAGCAAAAAGAATTTCCAATTGAACAGAATCTGCTGCAGATTGTGCTCTGCTGGCAAAATTTTCAAGTATAAAAAGGATGTGGCTCAGCCAAAAGAGTGATGAACTTAAAATGCAGATATCGATTTTTCAGACCTGACCAATATAGGAATTTTGTTTTGCTGGACCTTGAATGCCTGTGAGGAGGGTTTTATAATCTCCAATTTGTTCTGTTTATAGCCTGTTTATACATAGTTTGCACGTTGTCTCCCCCATTAGACTATGAGCTCCTTGAGGGGAGGGATCTTTTTTTTATCTTCAGAGATTATCATTCACCTGGCACACAGTAGGCATTTAAAACATGCTTGTTGACTTTTTAAAAAATAACATTTATCCTTCAATTACATGTAAAAACAATTTTTAAAATTCACTTAAATTTTTTTTTTGAGTTCCAAATTCTCTACTTCCTTCTCACCCTCCTTTCCTTCTTGCCTCTCATCCTTCCCCCTCCCTGAGAGTAAGCAATATGATATAGATTTTGTTTATTGATTTTTGGAAAAAAATTGCTTAATGAGAGGGGCAAAATAAAAACCTTTTTTAAAAATAATTTTGCTTTTCCTTATTTCATGTGAAAACAATTTTTTAACATTTTTTAAAGTTTTGAGTTCCAAATTCTTTCTCTTTTGACCCTCCTCCTTTCCTGCCCTCTCCCCTCCCTGAGAGGACAATCTGATATAAATTTTACATGGGTAATCATGTAAAAATTTTCCCACATTATAAAGATTGTTTTCTAATTGTTGCTTCCCTTCTAATTTTGATAGCATTGGTTTTGTTTGTACAAAACCTTTTTAATTTAATGTAATCAAAATTATTTATTTTGTATTTTGTAATTTTTTCTAACTCTTGCTTGGTCTTAAAATCTTTCCTTTCCCAAAGATCTGACATGTATACTATTCTGTGTTTCTTCTTTATGTCCAAGTCAGTCACCCATTTTGAGTTTATCTTGGTATAGGGTGTGAGGTGTTGATCTGAACCTAATCTCTCCCATACTGTTTTCCAATTTTCCCAGCTGTTTTTGTCAAATAGTGAATTTTTGTCCCCAAAGCTGGGATCTTTGGGTTTATCATAGACTGTCTTGCTGGGTAACTTACCCCAAGTCTATTCCACTGATCCTCATTTCTGTCTTTTAGCCAGTACCATATTGTTTTGATAACCACTGCTTTATAGTACATTTTAAGATCTGGTACTGCTAGGCCACCTTCCTTCACATTTCTTTTCCATTATTTCACTTGATATTCTTAATATTTTATAACAAAAACCTCTGACAAAGGTCTAATCACTCAAATTTATAAGGAGCTAAATCAATTGTACAAAAAAAATCAAGCCATTCCCCATTTGATAAATGGACAAGGGACATGAATAGGTAATTTTCAGATAAAGAAATCAAAACTATTAACAAGCACATGAAAAACATGTTCTAAATCTCTTATAATCAGAGAAATGCAAATGAAAACAACTCTAAGGTACCACCTCACACCTAGCAGATTGACTAACATGACAGCAAAGGAAAGTAATAAATGTTGGAGGGGATGTGGCAAAGTGGGGACATTAATGCATTGCTGGTGGAGTTGCGAATTGATCCACCATTCTGGAAGGCAATTTGGAACTCTGCCCAAAGAGTGCTAAAAGATTTCCTGCCCTTTGATCCAGCCATAGCACTGCTGGGTTTGTACCAGAAAGAAATAATAAGGAAAAAGACTTGTACCAAAATTTGTACCAAAATAGCTGTACTCTTTGAGGTGGCAAAAAATTGGAAAATGAGGGGATGCCCTTCAATTGGGGAATGGCTGAACAAGTTGTGGTATCTGTTGGTGATGAGATACTATTGTGCTCAAAGGAATAATAAAGTGGAGGAATTCCATGGGAACTGGAACGACCCTCCAGGAACTGATGCAGAGTGAGAGGAGCAGAACCAGGAGAACATTTGTACACAGAGACTGAAACACTGGTACAATCGAATGTAATGGACTTCTCTACTAATAGCAATGCAATGATCCAGGA
Organism: Monodelphis domestica; assembly: GCF_027887165.1. NCBI lineage: Eukaryota > Metazoa > Chordata > Mammalia > Didelphimorphia > Didelphidae > Monodelphis > Monodelphis domestica. The sequence goes on from NC_077228.1 coordinate 204,102,048, forward strand.
CAATTCTGAGGGACATATGAGAAAGAATGCTCTCCACATCCAGAGGAAGAATTGTGGGAAAAGAAACAGAAGAAAAACAACTGCTTGATCACATGGGTTGATGGGGATATGATTGGGGATGTAGATCACCCTAGTGCAAATATTAACAATATGGAAATAGGTCTTGATCAATGACACATGTTGAACCCAGTGGAATTGCATGTCAGATATGGGAGAGAGGTGGGGTGAGGGGAGGGAAAGAACATGAGTCATGTAACCATGGGAAAATATTCTAAATTACCTAATTAAATACATTTTTCAAAAACAAATTTTTTCTCACATTAGTTGTTTTATGAAAGAGTTCTCAAGTGGAGAAAAAAAGAAGAAAGGAAATGAAATCTAGTATGTTTTAGTCTACATTCATACTCTAGTTCTTTTCCGGGAGTTTGTTGTTGTTCGGCTGAGTGGTTTTTAAAGAATAAAAGGATGAGCAGAGAACGACTATGGGACTTATGTAAGAAATGGGGAGTGTGTGTGTGTGTGTGTGTGTGGGAGAAACCTCAGGTAAGGGAACAGGAACGTATTAGGCACCTACAGTGTGCCAGGAATCGTGCTAAAGGCTTTACAAATATTATCTCCTCTGATCAGCACCCCATTAAACACAGCAATGATAAAGAGTTAGAGGGAAGACGGAGATCACAGTGGGCGGGAAGACTCGGGGGGAAATTTTTGATGGAGTAGAAGGTCTTCTGGGAGGGCCAAGGTATTTGAATGAATGGGACACATTTCGAGAAAAAGAAATGGGTGCGAACAGATAAAACACTCCCAGTCTGAGCACACAATCATCTATCCAACCGCCAGGGTCTCCGTGATAATAACTAGGAAGTGCCGCCCTCCTTATCCTCCCGGGGCGATAACTAGGTAACAAGCACGAAACCCAACCACGAATCTCCCTCCCAAACTACCGGACCCTCCCGCTTTAAACTTTAAAGCCCCGCCTGCAGCCTTGCACAGGGTGCGGGGCGGGCAAAGAAAAATAGTAACCAATGAGAAGTCAGAAGAGGCGGGGCTAGAGTAGGGGTGGATGAAGAGGAGAGCGCGCGTCATTTGGCGAGGCTGTTGTCCCACTGCGGCCGCCGTCGATCCTAGTCACGCGGTAGTTGGGTTGTTTCTAGGGGGCGGAGCGGACGGGAAATTTAAACTTTGAGCAGCGGCTGAGGGCGCGGGGGGTACTGGAGAGCGGCCTCTGACTGGAGTTGGAGGGGAGGTAGGGTCGAAAGAAGGAAACCAAGGAACAATCCAGGACCTCGAAATCGAAGAAAGGGGAGGGAAATGGGAAGAGAGCGGAATCTGGTCTGGAGGAGGAGGGGGGGGGGGTTCCTCGGAGCACTATAGAGACTGGCCGGGGGAGAGGTGGCTGGGGAGCTCGGGCTGAGGAAGAGAGATGGGGGAGCTCAGGTCAAGAAGGAGAATAGGGAACATTAATTGAGGAGGGGGCTTGAGAGCACAGGTTGAGGAGAATAGGGACTCGGAAGGAACTGGGCAGCTCAGCTTGGCGAAGAGTGGAAGCATAGACTAAGAAAGGAGACATGGAGGGGGAGGGGGAAGGGGAGCACTCATGGGGGGGGGGGGATAAGAGCCCAAACTGAGGAGAATGGAGACGTGAAGGTAACGGAGGAGCACAGGTTAGGGAGGAATGGGAGCATACATTGAGATTGGAGAAGAGAAGGAGGTGGGTTAAATCATAGGAGGATGAAAGGAGCACTCTGGTCTCTACCTGGGCTGCAGACACATTGGTCCAGGCTCTGAGATGTCGGAAAAGCCCAGAAGCACAAACTGGGGCTGGTGGATGCTAAGCTTTTGTTCTCTTCTCCTTCCCCAGGTGTATTGTCAGGGTCCTCCAACCCTGAAAGCTGATGTCTGAAATGAGGCTCCAGCTCTTGCCTCCACCTTCAGGTAAATATTCAAGCCAACTTCTCATCATGGGCAGGGAAGGACTAATTGACTGACTGATTGATTAATTGATGGCTTTTAGATTTGTAGTGTAGGGAAGTAGAAAGTCCTGGGCTAGAATTTGGAAGATTTGAGCTGTAATCATCCCTCTGCTGCTAACTGATAATCTTAGGGGAGTGGAGAGTCCCTTCTCTCTCAGCCCTAGTTGCTTTATTTGTAAAGTGGGGGAATTAAATTAGATGTAGCATAGGGTATATGTATAGCATGAAAACATTGGTTTAACCTATATCAGACTATTTACTGCCCAGGAATGGGGAGAGAATCTAAATCACAAAATGTCAGGAATTAAAGTAGTTCTTGAATTTGTTCCTTACAATTCTCTCAGGTTACTTTGTATTTACTTATCTGCATTGTATCCCCCTAATACACCAAAAGTTTCTTTCTTTCTTTTTTAGACCTTTACTTTCTGTCTTAGTAACAACTCTAAGACAAAAGGGCAATGGGAATTAAGTCACTTGCCCAGGTCACACAGCTAAGAAAGTATCTTAGGTCATAGTTGAATCCAGGACCTTCCAATTCCAGACCTCGCTCTCTATCCACTGTTGCCACTTAGCTAAGTGGTGATGATGAAGTTAATAATAAAGACAGATAGGTATGTTCAGAAACAAAAACTAAGGGGCAGCTGGGTAGCTAAGTGGATTGAGAGCCAGGCCCAGAGATGGGAGGTCCTGGGTTAAAATCTGGCCTCAAGATACTTCCCAACTGTGTGACCCTGGGCAAGTCACTTAACCCCCTTTGTCTAGCCCTTACCATTCTTCTTCCTTGGAACCAATACCCAATATTGATTCCAAGATGGAAGGTAATGGTTTAAAAAAAGAAGCAAATAAACAAAAGCCAACTTTAGCTTCAGCTCTGGTTCCTGCTTTATCAACGAATAATCATCAATTATTAAGCATTTACTAGGCACTTGTTAGGAACTTGGGATATAGAAACAATAGTGAATTGAGCCTTGCTAGGTGGCGGTGTATATATATATAAAGTAGATACGAGTTATTGGGGGAGAGTGGAGATAAGGAAAGGATTCACGTAAAAGGTGCTTGTGCTATACCTTAATGATAATTGGAGATTCTAATTAATATAAGAAAAGGAGTCAATTTCAGACTTGAGAAACAGCCATGGGAATGCTGATGGATGAGGAACAATAAGATTGTCCTTTAATGTAGAGAGGGAATAATGTAAAGTAAGACCAGAAAGGTAGCCTAAGGCCAAGTTGTAAATGGCTTTAGATGCCAAACAAGATTTTATATTTGATCATAGAGGTAATAATTGCTACTAGAGTTTATAAAGTAGGGGGAGGGATTGCAAAAAGTCAATGATATATAAGCAAGTGGTATTGTAACATTTATTCAAGGTGAAGAATGCAAATGTGGTTATCAGCATTTTATAAAGGAAAAAAAAACTAGGAGAAGGAAGCATGAACCAAGTATCTTGTCAGTATAGATACTCTGGTATCCTTAAACATTTTGCTTATTGTGCCTTTTTCCTAGGGGCTCCAGTAGATAGTCTTCTGGGGAAAAACCCTAAAGAACCTCCTGGTGTCATGAAACAACCTCTTACTGGAAAGTCCTTCTACTTGGATCTGCCTGCTGGCAAGAACCTCCAGTTTCTGATGAGAGCTATCCAAGAGCTGGGTGGAGTAAGTAAAAGATTTGTCTTTTGAGGAGTAATGGGGATCTTATGCCTGTTGGAGATAAAAATTGGAAATGAGTTAGATTAGCGATTCACATTTGTAGAACCCGCAGATATCCTTAATAAGTATCTATATCAGAGTCAACATTAGATTGTCATAATTAAGTTAAAGTAATTTAAATAGTCTATAAGTATGCCTATTGAGGAGGCTAATTTAGTGGTGGTGGGTGCATTGTGAAATCCTACAAATAGTAAGTGGTCAAAACTCTAAAAAGATTGGGACTAACTGGGTTAGTTGGATATTTTGAACTTAATAAACAGTTAAATTGGAGAAAAGATTAACCAGAATTTTTGAAAGTCACATGGATAGATGTTGAAGACAGAGTACTTATAAAGCTCTATGTGCTACTTGTCTTTGGAGACAGCATAATAAGCTGCTAGTGCTTAGCTCAGCAGCAAGTAAACATGGAAGCTTAAGCTCTGTCCAAATTGGGTCAGAATACAAAGGTCCCTTGCCACCAAACTAATAGGAATGAAAATCTGAGCAAAGAAACCTTGTTATGGGGGGATGAAATGAAGAATTGCTGATCAGAATTAATCTGATTAGTTTTGTCCTCTCATTCATTACAGGGTTTTTCCTACCTTCTGGTATTATAATAATACTGAAAGGGCAGCTAAGTAGCACAGTAGATAGGGTGCCAGGCATGGAGTCAGGAAAACCTGGGTTCACATTTGGCCTCAGACACTTCCTAACTGGTCAAGTCATTTAACCCCAATTGCCTAGCCCTTACTGCCCTTCTGTCTTGGAATTGATACCTTTAGTATCAATTAAGTAAAGGTTTAAATAATAGTAATTGTAGTTATTATTATAACTAGCACTTTCAGGTTTGCAAAGCACTTTCCATATATTATTTCATTTGATCCTCAACAGCTTTGGGAGGTAGGTGCTATTATTGGCCCCATCTTGACATTCATTTTTGTGCAGTTATCTATATTAGCAATAGCCAGAACTTTTCCTTGTTCTGTTTTCTGAATAAAAGTACCAAGTGTCTCAATATGCCATTTGAAAGGATTCTGTTTCCTTCTTCTAATACCATCTGAAAAGGAACTGGAGGTTCCACTGGAAATTAGAAATTGCCTCAAATCCTTTTCTTTTTTTACTAAGCTCTTTTTTCTTTTTTAACCCTAACGTTCCATTTTGGAATGGATACTGTGTATTGGTTCTGAGGCAGAAGAGCGGGTAAGGGCTAGGTAATGGAGGTTAAGTGACTTGCCCAGAGTCATATAGCTAGGAAGTGTCTGAGGCCAGATTTGAACCTCCTGTCGCTGGGCTTGGCTCTCAATCCACTGAGCCACCTAGCTGTACCTCCCAAGCTCCTTTTTAAGAAGAGTCTCATAGTTGGCAAAATATTCTTGTCAAAATTGTAAGTTCAGTTCTCTTCATACTAAAAAAAAACCCAATTTGCAAGCAATCAATATATTTATTAAGCACCTACTATGTGCCACACACTGTGCTAAGCCCTGTTACAGCCATCCATCTCAAAAATAATGTGGAAGTTAGAATAAAGAAGGGAGAATTATAGATGGCCCAGTATAGACTTATCTTTACTACCAACAGAACAGCTCATTATCCATGGCCTACTTTTAGTTGGTCAGAAGAATTACTTCTGTACAATTAACTGAGTTTTATTTTGCTTTGGTTTGGTTTTTTCCCTTATAATCTGGGCTGATGTTCTCTACCTGGGAGTTTTCTACAGAGCTGTCATTAGACTTGTTTTAAGACATTGACATTTCTTCACTTCTGACTTGGTGGGAGGCAGATTGACCTTCCCAGATCTTGACATTGAGACTTCCATTCTCCAATTTTAACCTTTTTTTTTTTAACTACCTTTCCCATCTCTGCTTTCAGGTGATTGAGAGTTTTCTAAGTAAGGAAGTAAACTACATAATAACCAGCCGCAGGGAGCCCAAAGCAGAGAAGAGTGCATTGGGCCATCAAGGCTTCACCAGCCTTAGGAAAAGGCATGTGGAAATGACCTCTCCAGCTGATCCTAAAGGCAACCAGAATTTTTCACACAAGCCCAGAGAATGTGTAAGAATTTTTGAAACAAAGGATTGAGAATGTAAATTTGCTTTTATGTACTTATATAACCTTAGCAGCAGCTAGGTAACACAATATGAGTACTATCCCTGGAGTCAGGAAGATCTGAATGCAATTCCAACCTCAGCATCAGTTTCCTTATCCATCAAATGAAATGGAGGAGGGAATGGCAAACCACTCCAGTAATCTTTGCCAAGAATACCCCAGATGGGGACATGGAGAGTCAGATGAATGAAAATGACTACAATAACAACAAATTTATATAGTCTTAGGGGTGGGGAGAACTTTGCCTAAAAAGAGCCTCAGAAGGAGAATAGTGGACTTTGTAGTTGTTGTTCTGTGACTCCTGTTTTCTTTTTTTAAAACCTTACCTTCTGAATTAGAATCAATACTAAGTATTGGTTCCAAGGCAGAAGAGCAATAAGGGTTAAAGAGTGGGGGTGGGGGTGGGAGAGTGACTTGAACGGAGTCACACAACTAGGAAAAGGAAGTATGGCTAGATTTTAACCCAGAATTTCCTGTCTCTAGGACCTGACTCTTAATATACTGAGCCACCTAGCTGCCCTCAAGACCAGTTTTTAAAAAGCATTTATTGGGGCAACTAGGTAGCACAGTAAATAGAGTACCAAGCCTAGCATTGGGAAGATCAGACCTCGGTTCAAATCTGGCCTTACATACTTCCTAGCTGTGTGACCCTGGGCAAGTCACTTAACCCTGATTTGCCTAGCCCTTTCCACTCTTCCATTTTAGAATTGATACTAAGACAGAAGGTAAGTTTTTTTTTTTTTAAGCATTTCTTTATAGTTGGAGCTAGGTAGGCATTAGCTTTGAAATTTCATTTTGTCCTTTTTACTGACAGGTTCCCATGAGCAGAGGGAAGGAGCTCTTGCAAAAGGCCATCAAAAATCAGGCAAGCTTTGGAAGGGCAGTAATGTGGGAGGCTTCTACCCCAAATTCTTTGGCTTCTCTTGAAAGCCACCATGGGATGCTATGAGACTGTTTGACAAATGCAGCAGATTTTTATATTTAAAAGGGAGAGCAAATATTTTTTCCATCTTCAGTTAGGAAAGTATAGGAGTAGCATGGGAAAGTAGAGAAAATGGTGGCTTCAAATCTTCTGCCATTTGCTATCTTTGTGACCTTGGGCAAGTCACTGACATCACCTCTTCCTTCTCCTAGTGTGTACTTATCTGCAGAATGAGAGAGTTGACCTGATGCCTCTGGGGATCTCTTCTGGTCAAGACATTGTGTGTGCTGCTAGATTTTGGGAGGCCACGGGTAGAGAGAAATGACAATCAAACTCTGTTATCCACAAGTTAATAAGACATAGTTCTGGGGCACTTTCCTTTGGTTGTCTCACTCCCTTTGTGGAACAAAGTGGTTTCAGTAGCTACCCTAAATGAAATGGCTGTAAGACTTCTGGGATACCCTGCATAGGGTGCATGTTCTAATTGGTTTGGCAGTAGCCCTGGAGAAGAAGCATCTACCTGTGCCATTTGGCCTGTGACATTTACCAGCTGTGTGAACTTGAGTAAATCTCTCCTCTCTGAGCCTCATTTCCTTCCTCTATAAAATGGAGATAATCATATTTGTTTCACGTAACTTTGAGTTACCATGAAGAAAATACTTTTAAGCATGAGCTACCATTTATGTCCCTTTCAGTTCTTACGGACATTTGAGAGATATCTATATGGGGAAGGTCCGAGAAGCCTATTGTCCTGATTCTTGTGCCTGGGGATGTCTTTGGGGCCTAACTTTTTTGTCCCCTCATTCCAGGGTAGTACCAGTTGCAGCTCTGGAGGTAGCAGCAGCCTCTTGGCCAATGCCCGCTCCTGGGGAGTACAGATCCTCCATGTTGATGGTACTTGTTCCTTTTTTGTGGTCAACATTGAGTGGGAAATTTGAGGAAAGAAGAATCTCTGTGGGATGTATCATAGATAGTTTGAGGCATAAGTAATGAAACAGGGATGAAAGGATGAGACATAAATTATTTTTAAATAACATTGATGCCGTTTTTGTTTTATATCTTACTTTTCCCAAATTGCATGTAATAACAACTTTTAATATACCTTTGCCAAAATTATAAGATTCAAATCATTTCCTCTCCTTGAGAATAGTAAGCAATTTGATCTGGTTTACACATGTATACATTGATGCCTTTTTGAAAAAAGACCATACTTAAATTTAGATTTTTAAGTCACAACGCTAAAATTATCCTGTACACTTTCTAATACAGTCTCCCTTGTAAAGAAAAAGGCTGGTTAAGAAAAACCCACTCTCTCAAATTTAAACATAGGAGATCTTGTGTTCAAATCTGGCCTCAGACACTTCCTAGAAGTATGACCCTGGGCAAGTCACTTAAACCTAATTGCCTAGTCCTTATCATTTCTCTGCCTTGGAACAAAGATTTAAAGTATCAATTCTAAGATGGAACAGAAGGGCTTGAAAAAGAAAAAACAACTCTTATATCAACCGTGTAGCCATTGTTCTGTACTGATATGTCTTCCCTTTACTGGGAACATGAAAGTCTATTTCAGCTTTTGACCTGGGGAGCCTAGGTTGCTTGGAATCTGAGGCCTTTCAGTGCTTTTTTCATTTGCATTGTTATACTTGTGTAATTATAATTGTAATCTGGTTTTTTTATTCTGCATCAATTACTAAGAGTCTTTCCCCTTTCAGTTTTTTTTTCTTTCTCAAAAGTTGGTTGGGTGGGAGAGAATATGGATTTAAAATAAAATTACATTGAATTAAAAATTAATGGAGGAATTGCTAGGTGGCTCAGTAGATTAAGAGTCCAGGTCCTCAGTTCAAATCTGGCCTCAGATACTTCCTTGCTGTGTGACCCTGAGGAAGTCACTTAACCCCAAGTCCCCAGCCCTTATCACTCTTCTGCCTTGGAACCAATATTCAGTATCTGTTCTAAGACAGAAGGTATGGGTTTGAAAAAAAAAAGTAATAGAAAATGGGAATGCTGGAATAGTGCTGGAGACGACCAGATGTCCTACTTTTCACAATCATTCAACTCATCTACAAGCATTTATTAATCACTGCCCAAACACTGTGCTATATGCTGGAGATACAGAGACAAGAAACAGTTCTTGAGCCCTCTAGAAGCTTATCAATAGAATACAACACAATATCAAAAAACCAAGGCTCACTGCTTCAGAATTCCTCATCTTGTTAAGTTTTAAGGTGCAGTAATAACCCATTTTATATATATAGTTCATTCAAGTATACCAAATCAATCGGAATCTACCTTTTTTCCTTTATAATCCATTTTACAGTCAATACTGTATATTGGCTCCAAGGCAGAAGAGTGAGTAAAGACTAGACAATGGGGGGTTGAGTGACTTGCCCATAGAAAATGTCTAAGGCCAAATTTGAACACAAGATTTCCTATCTCTAGGCCTAGTTCTCAATCCACTGAGCCACCTACCTGTCCCCTCATCTGGCTATTTTTTTTTTTTTTGCTACTGAAAAAATCTTGATATTATTTCGGATATGATTCCTTTCAGTTTTTTACCCCTTTAAGGTATATTTTACAGTAATAGGATGGCTAAGTCAAAGAGTATGAACAGATGTATTTCTCCTGTGATTCTATATTGTTTCTTAGAACAGCACCATATAGCCAAAAGTATATGTTCCTGTCTGCCCAGAAGCCCCTCCAACATTGTCCAGTTCTAGATTTCACACTAAATATAAGATGAAACCTCAGAATTACTTTAATTTTTTTGTTCTTGTCTAGTTGGGGGTTTTTTGGTTGTTGGTTTTTGTGGTTTGTTTGTTTGTTTGTTTTTTAAGTTATATCCAACTCTTTGTGACCCGATTTTGGGATTTTCCTGACAAAGATGCTAATGATTTGCCAGTTCCTTCAACAGAGTGTTTTAATTTGCATTTTTTCCAGTTGTTAGTAATTTGGAGAACTTTTTTTCCTTTGGAAAATTGCGCAGATCCTTTACCAACTTCTGAGGAATGGCTTTTAGATATGTATTTGCATCAATTCTCTATAACTTAATAACACTTTTAACAGAAATATGATACAAAGGTTTTTTTGTTTGCCTTTTTTTTTGTCGGGGGCGGGGGGGGGGGGGGGTGTCATAGGAGTGATTTCATCCCCAGATATTTTATCAAGGATTTGGGGAACTTCTTTAAAATGGCCATAGAATAGGTTATATTGTACTTTACTCCTGCAATTACAGGTATAAGCCTTATCTTCAAAAGATCTGGAAATGCTTGTTTTACTGCCTTTTCAGTCCTTTCAGAGTCTTTTTGGCTCTTTCTACTCTTAATTTTGAGAAAAAATCAGTGTGGCCTAATGGCTAGAGCCCTAGACTAGTCAGGAAGAACTGGTTTCAAAACCTGCTTCAGACATTTACTGTCTGTGACTGGACAAGTCACAACCTCTCTAAGCCTCCTTCCTGCCTTTTCCTCTACCATATGGAGATAAAATTAACTAGGCCATAGGAGTGTTTTAACCATTAAATTGATACATGTAAAACATTTTTCAAAATGTAAAGTCCTATCTCCTCCCACCCAAGTAGAAGATGTCTATTGGATCAGCTAACTAGTTCTGAGAACCCCTTCTCTAGAGAACCTGGGAGTTGATAGAAATTAAAAGTGTTTCCCAAATTCTTTGCATTTCTTTCTTTCTGTTGGGTTGATTAAGTTCCTGGATGAATTGCTAACCGCCCCCCCCCCCCCCTTTCTGAGAAGACTTCTGGGTCCTTGAAATTACTCCTCTAGTTTTGCCCATCTTGGGCTGTTACTCATTAGCATTTGTGAGAAGGTCCTTCCTGATTTATACCTATTTGAAGTCTTTTTTTTTTCCCCTCCCTCCAAAACAAAGGATTTCCATGAATACTAGCCACCACTGAGCTGTTCTCTTTTGTTTTCTTTCAGAAGTTGTAAGCATTATGGTTGCCAGTAGGTGGCAGGCAAGGTCATTAGAGCCCATGAAGCAGGATTTGGGGAATAATTAAGTCTTGGGGACTCCATATATTACTAGGAAAATGAAGACAAGAGTCCTTTGGTTCACAATTCCTTTTTTTTTCCCTCCCAATAGAAATGTTGATGCATGTACAGCAGCTGTGCCTTGGTATTTTGCATCTGACCGAAAAAGAACAAGAACGGAAAAAGACAAAGGTGGGTTTGGAAGGGTTAAAGGGGAGTCCCTGTAGGTCCATGGCTCCTGAGTTTTAAAGTCTTTTGACCATTTGGGTAATTCAATGGACCTTCCAAATTACTTATTCTCACTTGCTACTACCCCTCAGTGCCTTTGGGGCAGACTTTGATCCCAACTTTATTGCAAATTAACTGTATGACCTTAAATGAATCTATTAACCCTGGGCCTCAGTTCCCTTTTCTGGAAAGTTTAGGGGATTGAATGAAATTATTTCTAAGCTCCCTTCTAAATCTATGTTCCTCTGTTCTACTTTATCCCCCAGCTATCTGACATGTAGAATAAACCTCTTTCCCTCCTTATGTTCTCAGGAACCTTACATAGACACAATGCCCTATCCTGGCATTTCTATCAGCCTGTGAACCACCTGAAGGGTCCACATGGGTTAACAGTGATCTACAGAGCATTTTTTGAGAACCATTGCTCTTTCTTAAACATAAATGGCCTCAAAACCAGGTTCTTGGCATAGAGATTAGTGCTTGAGACTACCATAGAAGAGATAAAGTTTTAGAAAACATTTCACTTCTTCTGAACTTTTCTTTGGGTTAAGATTACATACACACATACATACATACATGTATATACACACATACACAGAGTACCAAGAGATTCCCTTATTGATTTAATACTCCAGATGAGGAGGCAACTAGTAGTAAAATTAGAGGCTGAGTACCTGACTAGATGTCCTACTCTTAACAAATTCCCAATAAGCCTACTTAGCCAGTTTCCATGAATAGGGAATGAAAAGAAGAGGCTGTTGTGTTTGACCAATTCTTTCCAACAGGGAAATATGAAAGAAGATAGAGAAATAGAGAAGAATGGGTCATATAGTATTTAATCCTCACTGGATGGCCTCCCACAATTCCCTCTTCCTTTTAACCTATCCTTTCTTCTCATTTAGAAAACATGCACAGCAATGGAATCAAGAGCTCCTAAAGGTCAGTGTGGAAACTTTTCACCATCTAATTGAAATTCCTCCTTCCCCAAACACCTCTGACTCCCTGTGTGGTGGCATCTGTCCTATTCCTATTTGTGGCAGGAAACAAGTCCAATCTATATCTATTCCTGCCACAAATACACATTCGTTCCCAATGCTTTGTCAGCACAAAGATCTGATGCCCTGATTTGTGGGTAGATATTAGCATTCATCTATCCTTTTAATTCTTGGGTTTTTTTTTGTTTTGTTGTGGTTTTTATAAACCCTTACTTTCTGTCCTAGTAACAGCTCTTTTTTTTTTAAACCCTTACCTTCCGAGTTAGAATCAATACTGTATATTGGTTCTAAGGCAGAAGAGTGTTAAGGGCTAGGCTATGGCAGTCAAGTGACTTGCCCAGAGTCACACAGCTAGGAAGTGTCTGATGCCATATTTGAACCCAGGATCTCTCATCCCTGGGCCTGACTCTCAATCCACTGAGCTACCTAGCTGCCCCCCCCCCCCCCCCCCAGTAACATCTCTTAAGATAGAAATACAAGGGCTAGGCAAACAGGTTTAAATGATTTGCCCAGGGTCACACAGCTAGAAAGTACCTGAGACTAGATTTGAAAACCCTTTAATTCTAGCTGAGAGGTTGCTTCTAGGAGGGGATTTTTAGGGGTCAGGGCTCTCAAGGATCTTTGAATATAGGGATTTGGAGCCAAAGTTGTAAACACAGTTGTGTATACTTTCAGATCCTCTGGCTCAATGGAGTGAATTTAGGTTTGAAAAACTCTTTCCCTCTTCCTTTGGATTCTGTAACATTCCAGGGGGGCAGTTTGACAGCTGCTTTCCATTTTTAGAAATGCCAAACTCCTTGAAACTTGACAAACAGGCAGATTGACAGGATTTTTCTTCATCATCTTATTTTGGACAGAGAGAGTTTCTCCCGGAGATGCTCTTTAAATGGCATTTACACATCCAAAAGCAGGAGCAAAGAAAAGTCATTTGGTACTAGTATCTGAAATGCAAGGAAATCTTTGGGGAATTGATTTTAATCATTGTGTCTAAGTTAATTAGAAAAGAGGGAATCACCCAAAATATGATTAATGAAAGCCGCTTTCTCAAGGCTAAAGAGGCTGTTCTTTAATATTGTCAGGATCCTAAATTTGGGTTAGGATGTTTGCTGGTAACAGCCTTATTTTGAAGTCTCAATGCTTTCTGGTTGCTTTTCAGAGCTCTTTCATTCTTGGCCATTGCTTGATTACCCATATCATCTAAAAATCCTCTGTCACCAATTTGGCCCCTCCACCCAAAAAAGAATAAGGTTAGAAGATACTATCAACATACAGGATTAGGCATTTATTCAGGAAACTGCCACTTCTAACTTCCCTCTCCTCGTGTGCCCCTAGAATGAGTGAACACTGACGAGTCCCTTAGGTTTCATAGATAGGGTATAGCAGAAACAGCCTTGGGGGACTTCTTTGGTAAGCAGCTCAAGCTAATAGTAAGTGAATCTTTTTAACTTGGTGATTCTAACCCTAAATATCCTTTTTAGTTTGTTTCATTGGTCTTATTTTTATTTTGAGACTTCATTTACCATGATATGGCCTGGATTTCTTGGCCCTAGCCTCTAAATATGGCTGCCATTCCTTATCCTCTTTCTAATTCTCTCTTTGGTTTTACAACCTTTCCTTCTTGCTTAAATTAAGGTGGAATGCTGTTTTGGGAGGTTTTTAGGACCCTTGGAATTGGTTTGAGCCTTTGAGGAATATCTGACTAACACACATAACTCAGACAAAGTTATATAGATGACTCTTTTTAAATATGATTTATGATAGTAGTAGGAAAGGGTGAGGTTCTTCTGCCTAAACCAAATGTTTGTAATATGTCTTATATTAGCAATCTGTTTTATTTACTAGTTTTCTGAATATGTTCTCAGAATGCTTCCCATTCCCTATTGAAATGAGGATCCTCCTACCCTACATATCATTGGTTCTTTCTGGAAATCACAGAACTGTTAATATTATCTAGAAGAAGGGGGAAAGAAAAGGAGAGTACAAAAACTTATCCCTTGTCAAATAGTAAGACCCATCTCAATCTATCTTGTTTTTCTGTCTCATGGGAACCTTTCAAGCTTTGGCAAAATCTCCTTTCTCCCCCTATACATCCTGTTTATAAAGAAAACCCCTTCCAAGTCTGATCTGTAGACACATGGCTAAACTTGTATGTTGTTTCTCTTACAGTGGCAAGATTGAAGGTTCCATTTTTAAAGATTGAAGACAGCAGCAGGTAAATTATAATCAACCCCGCCAGAACTCCCCCAATATCTCCCTTTGAGGCCCTGTAATTAACATTTGGAATCCCCGAGACCTGATGCAGGTTCTTGTTCCTGCTTTAGAAAAAGCCTTCCTTTACATATGGAAATCAAAACACAGAACTAGAACATTTATCTGGTCTTTATTCATCTCCTGTCATTAAACAAATGAATTCTCCTTATACATAAATTTGACTCTTGATGACTCAGGGGTATATTACTGAAATTTTCTACTTTCAGGACTTAATTTTTATTAACTCTTCTTACTCCTTTTAAGACTTCTTATTGCTTTTCTTCTTTTCCTGAGTGTATATGGACACTGAACATCACCATCCGTTCATAATTTAGAAGTTTTAAGTTTAGTATGGTAGGAGACTCATTCATTCACTTAGCTTAAGTGAATTTTTGGTTTCTGTTGTTTCTCTTTCTACTTAAGAATATTTTGTACTTAATACTGTTGAGGGGGTGGATGTTTGTTTTTAAATATTTTTCAAAGGACTTGTATCTCACTCATTTCATTTAATCTTCAAAATCAATGCTCCTATGACATAAAGCTACCCATTTTTTAGATGAGGAAACAACTGCTCATAAGGTTGAAGTAATTTGCCTGTAGCCAGAAAAATAGCCAAACACAGGGCCAGGACTAAAATCTGATTCCCAACCCTTTCTGTCATGCTACTTGTCTCCTCATGAGGCTACTCCAGTGTTAGACCACTGAGAATTGTCAAGAATTTTGTTTCATGAGGACCTACCATAGAAATGAGCCTCTGCTCCCTATGGCACAAGGATTCTCTGGTATTCTATTGCATGAAAGCAGAGAAGGCAGCATGCCCTCCAAAGAAAGATATCTCTGCTTCCCTTGGCAATAGTCAAAATAAAGGCTTAGTGTGACCTAGGGGATGGTGGGAGGGGGGTTAAGAGGGTGGGGCAGAAAATCCTGTGAATGGGAATAAGGTGCTTCTCTGAGCCCTGATTGAATGGGTCATATATCAGTGACTTTCCCTCCATCCTTCTTCCTTCCTGGGCCCCCTCTCCCCAAAAAAATATTTTTTTAAGTTTGTGTCTGCTGAAAATATGTAAGTTTAATCAGCTCTGAAAGATTTACACTAATGGTTGAGAACAGAGCATAAAAAATCCAAAATAGCAAATGGGGGTGGGTGATTGATTCTTAATTGCCAACAATATTCAGACAGAAAGAACACTGGACTCAGTCAGAAAAAAAATTAGGGGCCAGCCTCCCCCTATCACTTCTGAGCAGCACAGTTGTGGTGAATCCCTTGATCTCTCCTAGGGCAGTGATGGTGAATCTTTTAGAGACCGATTACCCAAACTGCAACCCTCATACACATGTGAGCCAACCCTTACCCCAGACAGGACAGGGAGGAAACACTCCAATTGGGCTGCTGGGCAGAAGGGCAGGTGATGGTGAGAAATAGGGGAAGGAGAACAGCCCCTCTGGCACATGTTTCCTTAGGTTTGCCAACATGGTCCTAGGGTACCCATTTCTTCATTAGTCATATGGGGAGCATTATTTTTGTAATGTTTGTTTTTACAGTGTGATTGAGAGGGTCCCATAAAAGGGTTTGGCATGCAAGTACCTATTATTTAATGTGAATTTTATGTGTGTAAAATGTTAGTATTCCTGAAGCTTTTCTTATGACCAGGACTTAAAGAGTCATTTATTGAATCTATGACATGGTAATCCTAGCATTGTTGAACTTTCTAGAAAGGGAACTCAGAAGCCATATAATCTAATCCACTCGTTTTACAGATGATAAAATTGAGGCTAGTAAGTTTCAGTGACTTGCCCAAGTCACTCAGATGGTGAGCTGCAGCCATGCGGTTGGAATTCTGGTCCTTTAATTTGAGAGCCAGGACACTTTGCACTCTTGTAGATGTGGTCTTTCTCTTGAGCCTTTTTCTGAGCCACACTGCCGACAAAAAGCATCTGATTGTGTCCAGTTTGTCTTGCCAGGAGAAGGAGAGTTGGTCTGAAGCTGAGGCCTCTTGTGTTTCTTTAATCCTACTGAGTAAATCTTGAAATCCTTTTAGCCTTCTTCTCACTCCAACAAGCATCCAGAGAAATGCCCAGCTTCTCCAAAAACTAACAAAAAGAAAACATAGTTTTGGAGGTAAGAGAGGGTGAGACACATTTCACTTCTTCTTGGTCTCAAAAACCTTTTTATTTAAGTCACTCCTGACAGGCCATATTCCAGAGACTTGGTGTCAACTCTAATCTTATGAGTCTGGAATTTCTGAAAACTCATTTTTTTACTTGGTTTTGAAAGACATTTTTATATTTGAATTTAGATATTTAGATATTAAAAATAGGAAGCTCTTAATTCTCCAAGACATTGAGTGTCTTCAGACATGATACCAAAATCACACTGAAGATCTTGATTGTCAAATCTTTGCCATCCCACCCTCTCTTGTTCAACTTCCTTTTCAAACTTTTCTGCTGATTCTGTGCATTACTGAAAATAGATTCTACCTCCTCAGAAGATAAAAATGCTAAGAATTAACCTAAAGCAGAGCTTCTGTTTCCCTATAATCTTGTTGAAAGGAGTGGAAAGGAATCACTCTTCTGAACAGTCATCTGTTTTCTGCTGAGTCCTTGGTCCTCTTTTTTTCTCTCTCCCTTGAGGACTTTATCCATTTTCATGTTTTCAATGATCACTTCTATGTGGATGACTTGAAAAATCTGAAGCCACTAGGTAGCTCAGTGGCTAGAGAGCCAGACCTGGAGACGGGAGTCCTAGGTTCAAATCTGGCCTGATAATTCCTAGCTGTTTGACCCTGAACAGTCACTTAACCCCAATTGCCTATCTCTTAACCACTCTTCTGCCTTGAAAGCAATTCTTAGTATTCCTTCTAAAACAGAAGGTAAGGGGTTTTTTGTTGTTTTGGTTTGGTAGGTTGTTTTTTGTTTTTTAAGAAAAGAAAAGGCTGTATCCAAAATGGAGCTTGTTATATTCCTCCCAAAATCACCCAGCCTCCTAATTTTTCTATTTCTCTTGAAGGCAATTTCCTTCCTTCTTTCCTCCTACCTTCTTTCTCTTCCTCCCACTCTCCCCCGGAGTTTGAACCCAGGTCTTCCCTACTCCAGGCAGGAGTCCCTTATCCACTATGCTACCTCCTGCTACTTGAAAATAATTTTCTTGTCCCTCAAGTTCAAACCTGAGTCAACTTTGATTCTTCACTTGTTTTTACCTTCCCCATCCAGTCCCTTCCTCCTCTACTCCTACTGCCACTCTACCCACCCACCCTCCAATTCAGTCTTGAATAGACTAGTGTAATAAATCTAACTGGTCTCCCTGCTTTTAGTATCCTCCTTTTCAAATCCATCCCTAACATAGCTGCCAAAGCAATCTTGCTAATGCACAGTTCTAAGCATGTCAGTCCCTTTTTCAAAGACCTTGAATATTGCCTACAAGATAAAATTCAGTTTGGCATGAAAGAAGGCACAGTCTGGCTCTGGGGTAACTTTCAAGCCTTATTTTGCCCTCCTTCCTACCCCCCCCCCCCCATACATACTCCCTGCCAGCTAAACTGAATGGTTGTCATCCTAACCTCTCTTGCCTCTGATTTTTGTGTACCCTTGTACCCTGTGCTGCTGAAGATAGACTTTCTCCACATTCCTTCATTTGGGGGGCCTGCCTTCCTTTGTTTAGGGCCCTTCTTGGGGCTACCTCCCTGAAGTTCTTCCTGATTCCCTTCTGTACCAGATAGAAATGATCTTTCCTTTCAAAAGCCTCATATCTCTTTTTTTGTTGCACCTCAGCCTTTATTACATTCTAATTTGGATTATGATTATTTATATACATATCCCTTCCCTCATCTTCATTATTTTCCTTCAAGGGCAGAGACTGTATCCTCAGAAACAAGTACAGTTACCTTGCATGTAATAAGTGCCTAATAAATATTGAATCCTTTCAAACTAGAATAAATTGAAATCTTGTTCAAGTGGATCAAATTTGAACAGTATAGTTGAAAATACCATATTTATGAAACCTGCGTCATGACACTGGCCCTGTTCTTAGTTCTTTAGCTTTTCTTTTTCTCCTTGTAAAAGGGGGGGGGGGCTGGGAGGGAGGCGTTCAACTAAACTGTCTTTGAACCCTTTTCCAGTTCTTTTTAATTAAAAAAAAATTAAGTCCTTATTTTTTGCCTTAGTAACCACTCTAAGACAGAAGGGCAAGAGCTAAGCCAACAGGGTTAAGTGGCTTGCTCAGGGTCCCACAGCCAGGAACTATCAGAGGCCAGATTTCAACTTAGGTC
Source organism: Monodelphis domestica (assembly GCF_027887165.1). Lineage (NCBI taxonomy): Eukaryota > Metazoa > Chordata > Mammalia > Didelphimorphia > Didelphidae > Monodelphis > Monodelphis domestica. Next base: position 204,120,458 of record NC_077228.1, read on the forward strand.
CTTCTGACTCCACACCTGGTGCTTTATCCACTAAGCCACCTAGCTGCTCCCTAAAACAAGTTCTTTAAATTTTCTGTTAAAGAATTTCCTTGTAAAAAGAGGGAGAGAGCTCAATTAGATAGACTTGAAATTTCTAGTTCTAAATTCCATAATTTTCAGTTCTAAATTCTGAAGTTTCCAGTTCTAAATTTCTATAATTCTATGATCCACATAATTGAGTTGTTAATGATAATCATAATCATAAAATAGCTGGCATTTATATACCATTTAACTATGTGCCAGGCACTCTGCTAAGTGCTTTACAATTGTCTCATTTTATCTTTACAACAATACTGGAAGGTAGATGCTATAGTTATCCCCATTTTACAGTTGAGGAACCTGAGACAAGCAGGGTTAAGTGACTTGCCCAGGATCACAATGCTAGCAAATATCTGAGGCAGGATTTGAAGTCAAGTCTTTCTGACTCCAAGCCCAGCACTTTATCCATTGTGCCACCCAGCTGCCCCCAACAGCTTGTTTAAAGTCTCAAAAGAAATAATGAATACGAAAGTATTTAGATGCATCCACTTAGAAATTGTTGATATTATTTTTGCTTTGAAATTTTAAAAAACTTACAATTTGAGTATGTAATAGGATTGTTCCTAGGGACCTGGGATATGGATTGTTCTAACATCCTTTCCTTTGCCTCCCCTAACTATAAGCAAACTTAGCTTTGTGGGTTTAATGTATTTTTGTTTTTTAGAAAATTCCAACCTTTCTACCATCAGTTCAGGTGCTTTCCTGACCTCAACTTCCTGGGATCCAAAGGCACAAGTCCATTTGAAACTCTGAGAATCTCCCTCCACAAACGCAAAACCAAGTAAGTTTTTCTGGCTCTGTGCCTGGGTATCAGAACACAGAGGGCTGGTTCCAAATGAAGGTTTATGAAAAGATTTACTTTAGATTTTCCATCAAAGCTGGGGAAGAAAAGGGAGAGAAACCAAATTACCTCCTAGAGCTCCCTCTGGGCTTTGGGTTTTAAGATAAGTTTGTGTTTATTTTAGCCCTGATCATCAGTGGTATCAGGCAATCCCTGGAAGTCCTAACTAAGTTATCAGCATGGAGAAGGAAAGGGATTGGGAAAGAGGGGAATTGTGTGTCTGCTCAAGGACAATAGCCAAGATCAGGTGACATTTGGTTGTCTAGATAGAGAATTCCTTCTAGGCAAGAGCAGCTCATCGGCTGTCGTAGTCATCCAGCCATGAGATAATGAGGACTGAGGCTTAGACAAAAGTGGGCATCATCCAAAAGAGGATGATATGAGGGAGATTTCCAATGGACATTTGATTTGATGAATGAACATGGGGCCAAAAAAAAAGAAAGACATCAAAAATAATTTCAAGGGTCAGCTAGGTGACTCAGTGGATAGAGCCCAAGTCCAGGCTTGGAGTCAGGAGGACCTGTGTTTAAATCTGGCCTCAGACATTTCTTAGCTGCATGACCCTAGGCAAGTCACTTAATCCCAATTGCCTTACTCTTGCCCATCTGTCTTAGAGTTGTTACTAAGACAAAAGGTAAGAGTTTATTAAAATAATAATAATTTCAAAGTGTTGAGAGCAAACATGGCATAGCACATTGGTTCTCAAAATGTGTTTGCTCATGGCACGGTAGTCATTGCCAGTAAAATGGACTTTTAAGTTGGTAACGACATAAGAGTCAGGAGACTCATCCACATGAAGTTTCCCATGACCAAGAGATTTTTGTTTGTTTGTTTATTTGTTTGTTTTTGAGTGCTCAATGAGTTCAAAGTCTAAAAGGTTAGCCTGATGCATAGAGATTAGTGTTCACCTGAAAGTTTTGTTGCTTTTCTGAATACTTACCATAGTATAGATGGTGGGTAAATAAAATGTATATTAAGATTACTTACACATTTATTTTACCTACAGTAACGTCACATCAACAATGTCACAGCTCAACTAGCAAAGCTCAGCTGTGGCCTACCCACTGTCAGAGTAGAGGGAGAATTGACCTTGGAATCAGGAAGACTCAGGTTCAGATTTGACTTCTGACACATACTTGATGGTCCTTATGCAAACTAATTTCTGAATGCCCCAGGCAAGTCCCCTAAAACTATAAGATGCAGACTAGTTGCAGATTGATCAGTTTATTGGGCATTTCATTACTAGAAATTCTGTACACCAAAGAAATCAATTTGAAGAAAATGAGAAAGTTGTGAAGAAAGCCTCTTTGGGGGTGGGGTGAGAGAGAGATTGGTCTTAGATAAATTGAATTTGAGCTGATGGTGAAACATTGGAGAGGAAGGGGATGGAGCTGGAGTTCAAGTGAGATGTAGTGGGATAGTGCTTGGTGATATAAATAGGAAAGTCATCAACATGGACTTCATTTACTGCCCTCATTGAAATCACCTCTGGAATAGCAGAGGAAATCAAAGAAACTGGTTTGAGTCTTGCCTCTGCTCCTTTGCACTTAGATTTGCCAAGCAAGTACTTCCTCTCTAACTCTTCGTTTTTCTTCATGTAAATGAAGGCTTTAAATAAGATGATTCCTAAAACTCATTCTGGCACTTAATCTTTGATCTTAAAAACTTTTCAGGTGGACATGGGTCTAGTCATAGGTTGAATCTAGGAAGACAGGAAGAAAGCTGGGGGCAGCCAGATTAGGAGAAAGAACCTGAGATTTTACCTATTTTGCTTTTGGTCTCTGTTTCCCTGGTAGAGTTTGATTTTCCACAAGTTGGCTCCTTTCTTTTCACAGATGCTTTCTCTGTGCCCTGGGATCAGGGGTTGGGTTGAAGAAGCCCACCCACATCTACTGTCAGGAAGGAGGAAAGGCAGAAGTCAGGAAAGGAGGTCTGACTCACAAGAAAGGGACCTCCAGAGAAGTTTCCATCTCCCTCTTCACCCTGATTCTCTTAGCTGCCAGAAAGCAATAGACATGGGGAAAAGGGATATACCTAGCATGAAGGGGACCTGTAAATGAATATACCTGGTTTCCCCCCGTTCTTGGCCTGTTCCTGATGCCATCATCTCCCTTATAGGTCCTACATCTTCAGGGATGACTTGCTGGATTGCAAGTCAAAAAGTTGAGGGTCCTTATGGTGTCTAGAAATACAGACTGGAAGAGACATAAATAAATGTATTGGTTTTTGGAGGGTTTGGGACTTTCTCAAGCAGTCATAACTTTACCCTTCTGTCCCTAGAGACCTTGAAGGTGATGAGCTAAGCCCCCAGTCTACAGCCTGCACAGTGCCCCGAAGGAAGAAGGGGTACTGCGAGTGTTGCCAAGAGGACTATCAGGAGCTCAATGTGGTAAGGCTGTTGTTTCACATGCCTAAAGGTTTTTCTAAAGGGCACTCTTTCTCACGTTTACAAGTTTCAGACTGCTATAATATTGTAGAGAGAAAGAGGGCAACTAGAGGGCCATGAAATCCCAGGTCCCTCACCCCTTTCCCTGCGAGGCCCCAAGCAAGTGCCAGCACGAACCTGCCTGTGGCAGCACTCGTGCCTGCACTGTCAGCACCTCTGCTTCTGCCTCCCAGCTTCCCAGGGAAGCTCTATAGTGCCCTTGCTGCATGTGGCAATCACCTTTTCACTCAAAGGTCTGTGTCTCTGCTTCCCATTCAGCATCTCCAAAGTGACCAGCACAGGGGCTTTGCCACAGAAGCATCCAATTATATGGCAGTGGACCAGATTGCATCCCAGCTCAGCAATAACTTTGCTGAACTCTCCACTCAGATGCTGCCCCCCTGGTGAGTCTCACTTTCCCTGGGACTAGGCACAGAATAACCAATTAACCCACCACTTATGTCTGGAGCCCTGCCTCTGGTATTCTCTCCCATTTCAAATGCTTGGGGCAGGGGGGTGGAAGAAACTTCAGGTTGTCAGGATCTGCCATGGGGAGTTCCCTTTTCTTCTTTCCCCTCTTCTGATTTGTGATTGGATATGTGACCTTGGTAAATTCTCTTTCCCCAAGAGAAAGAAGAAACTGATCAGGGAAGTTAAGGAGAAATTCTCCTTTTAAAAATAGACTTTTAGAGTCAGGAGGAGTTGGGTTCAAATCTGTCCTCAAACATTTCGCTGTGTGATTCTGGGCAAGTCACTTAACTACAATAGTCTAGCCCATATCACTCTTCTGTCTTAGAATTGATACCAAGACAGAAGGTAAGGGACCAACAGACAAACTAATTCAACTCAGGTGAAATGGGAATATCACCAGTCAAGAAGGAGGATCTTAGGGACAGGAGAAAGAGACAACCTTTGGTCTTGTGAACAAGCCTTGGTTTCCTCCGATGCATGCTGTGGGCAGCCCTCCCTGGCTCAGGGCTATAGTTTCACTTCTTCCTAATGAAGCTGCTGCCACCACTGCCCTCTCCAGTAACCTTTACAGTGGTATCCACTAAGCGGGATGCCTTCTCCCCTGCTCCTCTCTGGCCAACTCCAACCACAAGGCCACAGAGTCAGAGGAGAGCAGAACTCTGTAAAGTAATACAGGGTTGGCATCCCTCTCAGCTGGGTCACTGAGGTGCAGCAGGGGCTGGAAGGAGGAAAGGCTGAGTCCTGGCAGTGGCAGCCCGTGCTCCAGTGGGTCCCACGCTTGGCTCTGCATTGGGTCATCCTCTCCCATCTCCTTGTGAGTCCATACTTAGAGCTTACCAGGTTGTTTTCTTTCTAGGCTGCCAGGTTCTCCAGCTGTTGGTCTGGAACATCACAGTTCTTGTTCTTTACAAAAATCACCTCCAAGCCACGCTCCAGATGCCAGAGTATCATCTCCTAGGACAAATGGAGCCCCAAGAGAGGACCGTTTGTCATCAGGAGCTCTCAGCCTCTTGACCCCAATGGAACAGACTAGTGGAGGGAAAGCTACAGGAGCAGAAGATTCCAAGAGGTTGGGACATTTGGGTGAGACCATTCTGAACTCTTCTGGAGAGCCATCACTTGCTCACCAACTTACTCTGGTTTGCAGCTCTTCTGTGGAACTCTTAGCTAATCCCCCTTGTTGTGACAGACCAACAGCCCCTCCTTTCCTCAGTGAGCAAGACGGGTCGTTGACAGGCCATAAGCGGAAACTCCAGTCCCCTAATTGTAGGGCTGAGAAGAAACTTCGGGTGCCTGTGGATACTGTGCCCTGTTCCAGTATCTCAGATACACCTGCCATGTGCCCTCCCACACCTGAGCAGGAACAAAGAGACACTTTATCTCCCTCTCCCTTCCTGACCACAAATCTAGATATTTTGCTCGCTTCTCCAATTGGCGCTACCCACAAGCCTGCATTGCCCTTCCCGTGCAGCTCCCCCAGCAAGCCTCAGGGAGAACCACTATGCTCTGGTGTTCCAGACTTGGAAGCAGATGCACTAACAAAGATGTCTCTAGACATGCACCGTTTCTCCCCCCAGGAAGGAGCACAAAGGGCAGCAAGGCTGTCTCCCTGTTGGGCCTCTACCCCTTGCCCTGACCATCATTCTCAGCCTAGCCACCCAGCCTGCCAGCCCGCCCCCCTGCCACCAACAGCCTCAAGCTCTGAGCAGCGTTTGCAGGGAGCCAGTTTCCCTTTATCAGTAGAGAATGCAGTGTCCCCACCTCCTTGCCCACCATCAGAAAGACAAGGCAGTCCTTCCACGGCTCCTGCACCCCTCCTTCCAGCTAAAGCTAGCCCTCTGCTGGAGCACTGTTCTTCAGAGTCAGAATGGGACACACAGCTCCTCTCCAAGCTGGAAAGGCCACAGGCTTCACGAGACCGATCCTTAGATGCCGAGGGCCTCCGCCGGGCCCGGGTCATGATTCTAGACAGTGGCTATGAGTCCCACCTCTATTCGGTGCTACAGCCCAAACCTGAACTGGATTGGGAAAGGAAAGAAGAACAGAATCAGGGGAGCTGCCGAGCGGAGACAGAGGGTGCCCCATTCGTGGCTTTTGAGACCTGCCTGGACACCTGGACCAGCTGAACAAGCACCTTGAAGCTAGTGCTGCTCATAGCCCTGAGAGCTGGGCCTTTGTGTGGACCCAACCTAATTTAGCTGTGTTAACATCCAGGGACTTTGTGTGGAACAGGCTGGGCTGGGCTGCCTCCCAAAGCCCCTTTTCCCTCTGGAGTCTCCCCCACCCTCATCCCATTGCCCACATGTCCTTATTCAGGGCCTTGATCCTTGTCCAGAATGTCACTACCGCCACCCCATTCTGAGAGTTAGGACTGACACAGAGAGGCATTGCAAATAAAACACAGCAGGAGTTACATTCATCCTAGTTTCCTATTACAGCCAAAGCATTTACTCCCTTAAAAGGGCTAAAGTTTCCCCAAGAATTAGCCTCCCTTCCCACAAACATCTGGTTCACTTGTGCTCAGTGTCCTCCTCCCCCCTCTTTCTGTCAGATAGAAGCAAACACAGATCTGTATCAGGAGGGGGCTGGGGCGATTGGGGCTAGCCAAGCCCATGGAGCTTCCTCCCAGCGCACACTTAGCGAGCTCCCAACACTGACCTTTCCCCTCCATTTCAGGTGAGGCTGGGTGGGAGCTGATGTCAGCCCTTCGAGCCATGTCCCTAGACTCAGACAAGGAGCCCACCCCCAATAACTTAAAGTCCTGCTTTCCTGAGATAATTGTCTTTACTCCACTTACTTCCCCACCACTCTCTTCACTCCTTTGAGCCCTCAGTCCACTTTGCTGAACCATTAATCTGTAAATAGAGATGGACTTGCTATTGATTCCTTGAATGCTCCCCCTGCTTTTAATCTATGCTGCAGTTCTTCTCTGACTGTCTGTGTCTATCTTTCCTTCACTCATTCTTTTAATTGGAACTGCCTGAGACTTGATGCTATTAAATGACTAAGTTTAGGGGAAGGTTGGCATAGGTCCCCATGAAGACTTTAGTTATTACCTGTTTGGCGTTTTAAATAGTATCCCTAAGTAAATTGAGAAGTTTTAATTTTGTTATAAAGAGTATAAATAAATAGATTTGTTAACAAGGTAATGACTGATGGTGTATGCGATGCTTTACATACACTATCTCATTTGATCTGAACAATTGGTATAGGGAAAAGAGCACTGAATTTAGAGCTGGAGGACCTTGGTTCAAATCCTAACATTGTCATTTGGGTAACTTTGGGCAAAGTTGTTGAATCTCTTTGAGTCTCTACTTTCCTTTCGGTTAAATAAGAGAGTTGGACTAGATGATCACTAAGCTGTGCTATGGGCCTTGATAAAGGTCTTTTCCATTGAGCACTGTGGAACCTCCATGCAATTTTATCCTCACTGTGTGTGTGTATATATATATATATACATATATGCCTCTTATGCACATGACACCCCATCCCCAACTGACTTTTCCAGTGAGGCCTCTTTCTCCTCAGTGGGAGAACTGGATGTGTCTGTCCATTTGGATTCCTTATAGTGCCTCTTCTGGACTATCAATTCACCAGCATCACTTGGTCCTCATTTGAAGTTTTTGCCATTGGACTGTGCTAACTATTCTCTTTACATCACTATTCTCATTTGTCTTGCTTTAGCACGCATTTCTCCATTTCACTTGGATTACATTTATCGCCATCTTCCATTTCGTCATTAAGGATGACTCAAGCCCTAATGTGGTAAAATCTTTACCCAATCACAGAGACCTGCAACTCTAACTTATGTACCTTATCATGACATGGCACCCCAAATCTCAAACGGGTGCTCTACCCTTGCTAACCACAATATTTTCATTTGTCATTCCCAGTGGTTTGCTGATGCCAAGAGGAAACTATTGGCTATCTTCTGACTCCATGACCATAATATTAACCTCACCAAAACCCAATATGTCTTAACCCATCTTCCCTGTTTCCTCCCAAATACACAGCACAAATAAATAGCTTCTTACTTAATCATTCTCCCAGTCATTGATATAGAACTCAATTACTTTTTTTTCCCCCAGGGGAGAAATCATTTTATTTTCAGTTTTGTTTCCAATTCACATACTTATACAAGTACTTCAAAAAAGTTGATTAAACACCAAATGTATCTGGACATCTGTAGAACTCAATTACTTTTGACTTCTGCCTTTTACCCTCTATAAAATTAGTTTCCAAGTTTCATTCGTTCTTAATATCCTTCAAATCTTCCCTTTCCCTGGGCTTAACTGTGTGCCTCTATTCCTCATCTGTCAAATGAGCTGGAGAAGGAAATGGCAAACCACTCCAGTACCTTTGCCAAGAAAATCCCAAATGGGATCACAAAGAGTCAGATATAACTGAAAAGACTGAACAATAAATCTGTATTTTAAGCCCTTTTAAAAAAATTTTCCCCCAAATACATGTAAAAAGTTTCCAACATTTTTCAAAGAATATTGACTCTCTCCCTCCTGCTCCCCAACCCTTGCCTTGAGATAATAAGCAATCTCATAGATTTTACATGCAACCATGTAAACATTTTTCCATATTAATCCTTTTGTGGAAGAAAACAAAATTAAGAAAGTGAAAAAAGTTTGTTTTGGTCTAGGATTCAGACTATCAATTCTTTTTCTCTGAAAGTAGATGACATTTTTTATCATGAGTCCTTTGGGATAATTCTGGATCATATTGCTGAGAATAGCTAAGTCATTCACAGTTGTTCATTGTACAGTATTCCTGTTACTGTGTGTAATGTTCTGGTTCTGCTTATTTCCCGGATCAGTTCATATAAATCTTTCCTCCTGAGCTCCTGCTTGTCATTTGTTACAGTACACTAGTATTCCATTATAAGCCAGTTCCCAATTGATGGACGTTCCCTCACTTTTCAATTCTTTGCTCCCACAAAAAGATCTACTTTAAATATTTTTGTTCACATAGGTCCCCCCAACAATGCTTGCATGTCTCAATTTTCCCACATCCCCTCCAAGTTTTGTCATTTTTCTTTTCTGTCATAAAAACCAATCTGATAGATGTGGGGTTGTTTTAATTTGCATTTCTCAAACAGTGATTTAGAGCATTTTTTGCAAGACTAAAGAAAGCTTTACTCTGAGAACTGTCTGTTCATATCCTTTGACCATTTATGAATTGGGGAATGACTTGTATTCTTAAATATTATATTTGAGAAATGGAGCTTTATTAGATTTGTAAAATTACACCATGATTGCTGTGTATTACTCTCCATTCAATTCCCCCTATTTAGTTTCTGACAACCACTTCCCCCAGTTTCTCCTCTTTTCTAGTAGCCCTACTACCCTTCTCTTATCCCCTTACACTCCTACTTTCCTCTAAGATAAATTTCTATATACTATTGATTGTGTAAATACTTCCTTCATTGAGCCAATTCCAATGAGAGTAAGGTTCAAGTGTTCCCCTCCCTACCTTCCCCATCTCCATCATAAAAGTTCTTTCATGCATCTTTTATATGAGATAATTTGCCCCCATTGTATTTTTCCCTTTCTCCTCCCAATGCATACCTCTTTTCCACCCCTTAATTTTGCTTTTTTCAATATCACCCCATCATATTCAACTCATACCCTTGCCCTCTTATCTATATACATTCTAACTATTCTAATAATGATAAAAGTTTTTGGAATTACAAGAATCATTCTCCACGTAGGGATGTATATAGTTTAACCTTATTGAAAGTCTTCATTTCTCTTGTTTACTTTTTTATGCTTCTCTTCAGTCTTGTAATTTGAGAATCAAATCTATTCAGCTCTGCTCTTTCTATCAGGAATATTTTAAATTCCTCCTTTTCATTGACTACCCATTTTTCCCCCTAAAAGATTATGCTGTTTTGCTGGGTAAGCAATTCTTGCTTGAAGTACCAACTCCTTTGCCCTCTGGAATATCATATTCTGGATCCTCAGATCCTTTAATGTAGAAGCTGCTAAATCTTGTGTTTTCCAGACTCTGGCTCCATGATATTTGAATTATTTCTTTTTGGCAGCTTGTAATATTTTCTCCTTGACCTGGGAATTCTGGAACTTGACTATAATATTCCTAGGAGTTATCCTTTTGAGGTCTCTTTCAGGAGATGATTGATGGATTCTTACAATTTCTATTTTGCCCTCTGATTCTAGAATATCAGGGCAGTTTTCCTTAATAATTTCTTGAAAGATAATGTTTAAGCTCTTTTTTTTTCATGGCTTTCAGATAGTCCAAAATTTCTTAAATTATTTTTTCCTGGATTTATTTTTTAGGTTAGTTGTTTTTCCAATGAAATATTTCACATTTTGATTGTTGATATCTCATGAAGTCATTAGCTTCCACTTGCCCAGTCCTAGTTCTTAAGACATGATTTTCTTGAGTGAACTTTTGTACCTCCTTTTCCATTTGGTTAATTCTACTTTGTAAAGAGTTCTTTTCCTTAGTAATTTGTGTATCTCATTTTCCTTATGGCCAATTCTGCTTTATAAGGAGTTCTCTTCATGTCTCTTTTACCAGTTGGCCTAATCTGTTTTTTAAGGCATTCATTCATCAAGCTTTTGACTCTTTTTTTCATGATTTTCCTGTCTGTCAATTCTTTTCCCAATTTTTCTTCTACCTCTTATTTGCTTTTGATTTTTAAAATTCTTCTTGAATTCTTTTAATTTTTTTTTGTCTTGAGAGCAATTCATATTTTTTCTTGTAGGCTTTAGATGCAGCAATATTGACTTTGTTGTCTTTTTCTGAGTTTTTATTTTGGTCCTCCCTGCACCAAAATAACTTTCTATGTTGCATTTTTTTGTTGTTTGCTCGTTTTCCAGACTTTTCTTTTAATTTTAAAAACTGTTAAATTTGGACTCTGTAACTGGTGAAGAGAACACTGTCCCAAGCTTCAGGCTACCTTCAGAACTGGTTCTGTAGATCTCTTGGCTTTCAGTTTTTTGAAGGTGGTATGAGGTAAGAAGAAATGTGTTTAATAGTCTGCCAGCCTGTGCTCTAGCCTATGAGCAATCTCAAGTATCCTTTTACCCCTTGAAACTGGCCAGGGTCTCCTGCTCTCCTGTGCTAATTTTCTTCCTCGACCTGGAACCTCACCCAGGACTTCTATCTGGACCTGTATATGGGCAGTGCAACAAGAGTCCTGCACCCAGAGCCAGCAAAAGGACCTTTCTAACCTTTTGAGGAGCTTTCAAGCCCCCTTACCATCCGGGCATGCTGCTTTGCATTCTACTTCTAATTTGGTGCACTAGATCCCTCATGCCGGCCTTCGAAGTTATTTGGATTACTGCACCTCCTCTTTTTGTGGGTTATATTGCTCCAGAATTTATTCTGAGGCATTCTCTCATAGTTTTGGGAGGGTATTTTGGTAGAGATCAGATGGTCCCTGTACCTTCTTCAGCATAATGGCTCTGTCCTTCCCTCCCTCACCCCCAAGTCCAAGTCATTTAGTTTATTCCTTCACTATTAGTCTTTTCAACCCATCAATCACACTGCTGATGCTAGACTAATCTCTTTAATGCAGTTTCCTGCTAGATTTCCCAAAAATTACAGGAACTAATGTGAAAGAGAATTCTCTACTCTATTGTCTATCCTGAGTTAACACTAACTTAAATACAGAAGTTGAATAAGTACGTAACTTGGAAGAATTAGGATCCCAGTTAAGCTCCACTGTCATTTTGGGCCAATTCCTTCACTAAACTCACCCATAAAAGAGGCATGATAATAGTTACTTCCTAGGACTGTTGTGAGAAAATGCCTCTTTAAAAAATTTAGAACCATTATTATGGTTGCCCCACCATTTTTTTCTGCTAATCTATATCCAATTCCCTCCTTCCAAATCCAACTCAAAGTATACCTCCCCAACTACCCTTTCTCCACTTTTATTTACCTCCCTCTGCTTTGAGGATCTCAGCCCTTTCCTCTGATCTCGATGCTTCTTCTGTTTGTAACTCACTTTTGTACCATTTCCCCCAGCAGTCACCCACCTTCATAGGTGACTTTCTTAGATTAAACTTTCTCCTCCTCCTGATCCATCACGGTCTATGGTATCATTGCCCTTCCAAACATCGGGTGCACACATTCTTCTGTAGAAGATAATTAAATCCATGGGAGAAAAATAAGATGGAGAAGGGAAACCACAGAGAAGGAAAGAAAGATAGGATCAAAAGCTGTGACCGGATTCTGGTTAGGAAAAGAGAGGAGATGGAGAGGAGAAATGTGTTGTTGTCGTCCAGTCATTTCAGTCTAGTCACAAAATGACTTTGTGACCCCATTTGGGGTTTTCTTGGCTTGATATGGGGTTGGCTTGCCATTTCCTTCTCCAGCTCATTTTACATATAAGGAAACTGAGGATTAAGTGACTTGCTCAGGGTTACACAGCCAGTAAGTGTCTGAGACCAGATTTTGAACTCTGGAAGATGAATCTTCCTTACTTCAAGCCTAATACTCGAACCATTGGGCCAGGCAGAAATAGACCACATCAAAGAACACTGATGCTGAGCACACATTTTTTCCTGACTATCCTCTTCTTTATAAGGAAGAAAAAGGAAATTCTGATCAACACGATGACCAACCACAATTCCAGAAGACTTCTGATGATTATTGTTACCCACCTCCCAAAAGAGAGGCAATGGATTCTGGGTGCAAAATGAGATGGTCATATGCATGTTTGTGTGTGTGTGTCTGTATATATGTATGAATACATACACACTATACACAGATATATAAATGCACATTATACATATATATAAAAACACACACATATATACTTTGGGGCACAGTCAATGCAGGAATTTGTTGTGCTTGACTACCTATATTTGTTACAAGGGCTTTATTTTTCTCTTTCTTACAAAGGGGGAAGAGGGGAAGGGAAAAAAGAAAAAGTGATTTTTTTCTTTTTAAAACATTTTAAAATATATATATAGGATAAATACAGCTAAGACTAGAGGAGAAAAAGACCTAGCTAGAAAGAGAATCTTTGCAGCAAATTTCTCTGATAAAGGTCTCATTTTTTGATATATATATATAAGGAACTTATTCTAATTTATAAGAATAGCAACCATTCCCCAATTAATAGTCAAAGTATGTGAACAGGCAATTTTTTTAATTGAAATTTTTAAATTAATTACTTTAGAATATTTTTCCATGGTTATATGATTCATGTTCTTTCCCTCTTTTCCTCCCCTACCCCCCATAGCCAATGAGCAATTCCATTGGTGAACAGGCAGTTTTTAAAGGAAGATACCAGTTACCATATTGGGAAGTACACCAAGTCACTAATAATTAGAAATGCAAAATAAAATAACTCTGAGGTTCCATCTTATACTCATCAGATTGGCAAAGTGGACAAGAAGAAAAATGACAAATGGTAGAAGAGCTATCTGAAAACACATTAATGCATACTATTATTCGAGCTATGAAATGGTCCAGCCATTCTAGAAGACCATCTAGAACTAAGCCCCAAAAGTTACTGAACTGTTTATGTCCCTTTGACCTGGCCACAACACTACCGTGTCTAGGTCCCCAAAGAGATCAGAGAAAGAGGAAAATGGCCCATCAGTACAAGAATATTGATAGTAGCTCATTTTGTATTGACAAAGAACTGGAAACGAGAGAGGTTCCCATCAACTGGGAATGTTTGGACAAATTACGGTATATGAATATAATGGAACATCACTGTGCGATGAGGAATAGTAAACAGAATGGTTTCAGAGAAACTTGGGGAAATTTGTATGAATTGATGCAGAGGGAGGTGAGCAGAAGTTCACTTTACACAATAACAACAATATCGTGGAGACAAACCACAGTTCTGATCAATGCGATGACCAACCATGATTCCAAAAGACTAATGATGAAGAATTTGACCTACCCCTTGGTGGAAAGGTGAGGGACTTGGGATGCTGAATGAGATAAACATTTTTACATGGACAATGTGGGATTTTGTTTTGTTAATCTGCTCCCCAGGACTCATCCTATTTACATGTTTCCCTACCTGCGTCCTTACATAGTGAGGATATATTTTGATGTAGCTTCGCCTCTCCCTCTTTTTCCCCTGATTGTGGCTGGGAAAGTTGGGTGAGTGCCAGGGAGGAGAATTTTTCTCACATTTCTTTACTCAGGCTTTTACTTTTTTTCTTGTATTTTTTTCTACTTCAAGTAATTATTAATAAATCTTATAAAATATAATACTTGGAGTTATTGGATATTAATTTTCATCTTACACTCTGCATTTTTCTTATATGAATTCTCTTTTTTCCCAATGGGATGAGATGAGGAGAGAAAAGAAGTATTTGTTCATTTTTTTAGACCCTAAATGAACAGAACAAGAAACAGAGAATAATGAGTTATAAAAGAATTTCCAAAAGACTACATGTATTTGTAAGTAATTATTCATTCCATGTTGGTCAAAATAGCAGAATAAGGGGTTCTACCAAACTCTTCCTAAGACATATATGATCTTGATACCTAAACCACGAAGAGATAAAGCAAAGAAGAAAATTATAAACAATATCTCTAAAAACTATCAATGCAGAAATGTGAAAGAGAATATTAGCAAAGATACTATAATAATATATGAAAACATTATACACTATGGCTAGATTGGATATATATATAGCCACATATATGGATATATAAATGTGTGATTAGGGGACAGCTAGATGGCTCAGTGCATTGAGAGCCAGGCCTAGAGACAGGAGGTCCTGGGTTCAAATGTGATCTCAGACATTTCCTAGCTGTGTGACCCTAGGCAAGTCACTTAACCCCCATTGCCTAGCCCTTACCACTCTTCTGCCTTGGAACGAATACAAAGTATTGATTCTAAGACAAAAGGTAAGGGTTTAAAAAAGAAAGGATGAATGGAAGGAAGAAAGGAAGAAAGAGAGAAAGACAAAGGAAGGAAAAGAAAGAAAAATGAAAGAAAGAAAGGAGGAAGGGAGGAAGGAAGGAAAAGTAGGGTGGATTCAACATTAGTAAATGTATTTAAATGTAAAAGTCCACATAGATTTTTGAAAGTGATTATTACTTTATAATATAGTTTGAGTTCTGAAAATGCTCTTCCCCTTTCTTCTTACTTTTTTCATTATTTTCTTGAGATTCATGACCTTTTGTTCCCCTAATTACTTTTTCCTTTCTTTTTTAATTGTTTTATAACGCATTACCTGGACAATTTGATGGGTAGACCACTAAAGCTATCATTTCATTTAAAATGTGATCTTTCCCGCTGTTTTGGCAGAGCTCATCTGTAACGCCCTCTGGGCTTACTTCCCCAAAGCACACTCAACCCATCTGAGGTCAGCCCTGCAAGCTACCCCTGAAGGGCGGTGGGATTTTTCTGGTTCTGCTGGCTCAAGCTCTCGTTCCCGCGTGTCCCTCCATTCTTAAAAGTGATTCGTGATTGAAATTCCCCAGGGTCGCCTCGCTAATTGAGATCTCTTCAATATCAATAAGCAATTAATAACAATTGGCATTTATAAAGGGACTTTTTAACTGGAAAGATCTAGCCATACCGAAAGCATAAAAAATATGCCCCTGCCCATTCTCCTTTCTACCAAGTCAGCCATTGGGGAGAGTGAATTCAGGTATCATGTGGCTGCTATAATAGCTCACTTCTTTAAAACAAACAAACAAAAAAATAGAACCTCGTCTTCTGTTTTAGGCAATCAGGGTTAAGTGACTTGACCAGGGTCACACAGCTAGGAAATAACTGAGACCACATTTGAACCCCAGTCCTCGTGACTCCAGCCGGTGCTCTACCCAACTGAACCGCCTAGCTGCCCCCAAGGACTCCCGTCTTCCGGACTAGTTGTTCCCTTGATTACAGGACGGGCATTTATTTAAGCTAGTGGATGGATCCACTGTTGGGTGACTCCCTCAGTTGGTCTTTAGGGGCCACGCTCCTCCCCGGCCTCAAGCAGCAGCCCGCTCTTCTATTGTGTCTCCTACACTCATCCACCTAAGCTCAGGAAAGAGTTAAACCCACCAGAGACAGAAACCCAACAGACTATTGTTCCCGGACACCTAGCCTACAAGGGGAGGCTTAGGGATGCCTTGCTTGCCCATAGGGAAGAGAGAGAGAGGTTTGGGCTCTTCATGCCTTTTTATATGCAACTTCAACTCCAGTTCCACATCCAATCAACGCTCAGGCTCAAGATCCCTCTGATTGCATATAATCTCAGAGTTCTAGAAGAAGGTTCAGAATCCTGTGAGTTGTTAGCCTGCCCAACCTATTATGCATTCTCTCAGAACTGGACCTTTTGTTCCCCTAATTACTTTTCCTTTAGATATATTTTATAGAATATAAAAAATAGAAATATTTTCGTACAAATAGTTCCTTCCCCCTTTTTCATCTTTCTTCAGAATATGAAAAAGTCATGATTTTTTATTTATTATTTATTTGTTTATTTTTTAAAACTCTTACATTCTGTCTTAGAATTAATACTGATATTTTAGTTCCAAGGCAGAAGAACAGGAAGGGCTAAACAGTGGGGGTGAGGTGACTTGCCCAAGGTCACACAGCTAAGAAATTTCTGAGGACAGATTTGAACCCAGGACCTCCCATCTCTGAGCCTGGCTTTCAATCCACTAAGCCACTTTGCTGCCCATGATGTTTTGCTTTTGTTTGTTTGTTTTTTTTAAACCCTTACCTTCCATCTTGTAATCAATACTGGGTATTGGTTCCAAGGTAGAAGAATGGTAATGGCTAGGCAATGGGGGTTAAGTGACTTGCTCAGGGTCACACAGCTGGGAAGTCTCTCAGGACAGATTTGAACCCAGGACTTCTTGTCTCTAGGTCTGGCTCTCCATCCACTAAGTTACCCAGCTGCCCCCTCCCCTATGATATTTTAAAAGAGCATTTGGCAATTGTATTCAACTAGTTCTCAAGTGTCCTGTGGTAGACTCAACTCAGATATTTTACACAATTTGTAATTAGTTGGAATGGAATTTTCCTTTCTATCACTTCACCCTGGATTTCATATTTTACTATGTAAAATGCTACTCATTTTTGTGGATTCATTTTATATTGTATTTTATTGACATTATATTGGTTTCATTGATGATTTTTCTGGAAATCTTCTAATATAAACCATCATCTTGTCAACAAGTAGGAATAATTTTGTCCTCCCTTTGCCCGTGTTGTTTTCAGTCATTTCAGTCCTGTCTGATTCTTTGTGACTGTATTTGGGAATTTTTTTGGTAGAGATACTGGAGTGGTTGGCCATTTCCTTCTCCAGCTCATTTGACAGATAAGGAATCTGAGGCCAACAGGATTAAATGACTTGCCCAGGGTCACACAGCTAGTAAGGACCTGCACTTATACCTTTAATTTCTTTTGCCTGTCATTGCTATCAACATTTCTAGGATTATCAAATAACAGCAGAGGAAATGGAGCCAGTTCCTAGATTACTAAACAGTCAGTCATCAAGTATTTTTTTTAGCCCTTACCTTTCATCTTAGAATTGATGTTCCAAGGCAGAAGGGCAGCAGATGAGCTCAAGTAACAAGCCAGGAAGTGTCTGAGGCCATATTTGAACCCAGATTCTCCCAACTCCAGGTTTGGCACGTTAGCCACTCTGCAACCTAGCTGCCCCTCAGTCACCATTTATTATGTGCCAGTCACTGGACCAAGCACTGGGGTACAAAGTAAGACAAAAAACTGTCCCTGCCCTCAAGGAGCTCCCCGTCTAATGGGGGAAACAACATGCAAACAGCTATGGACAAACAAACTACAAAATGGAGATAATTGTAAGGGGAAGGTACTAGCTTTAAGAGCTATCAGCACAGCTTCTTGTAGAAGGAGGGAACTTCGATGGAATTTGAAGGAATCTTTGGAAACCAGGACCCAGAGATAAGGAGAAAGGGAATTCCAGGCAATGAGGACAGCCAGGGGAAGGTACCTGGAGTTGGGAGATGGAGTTGTTTGGGAGGAACATCAAACTACCACATCTCATGACATCTATGGCCAAGTAAGAGAAGAAGACTGACTTCCTGGCTATGTGACCCTGGGCAAGTCACTTGACCCCCATTACCTAGCCCTTACCGCTCTTCTGCCTTGGAACCAATACACAGTATTGATTCTATGACAGAAGGTAAAGGTTTAATTTTTTTTAAATGTCACTATAGCAGTAGTCAAAGCATGAGGTGATGAGGGCCAGCACCAGGGTGGATGCCTGAGTGGATGGTGGCACTCCAGTGATAACAGGAAAATCAGGAAGGAGGAGGGCTTAGAAAGAAAGATAATGAAACTGTGGGAGTAGAAACACAGAAGAAAAACAACTGCTTGATCATTTGGGTCGAGGGGATATGATTGGGGATGTAAACTCTAAATGATCATCCTAGTGCAAACATCAATAATATGGAAATAGGTTCTGATCAAGGACACATATAAAACTCAGTGGAATTTCGAGCCAGATACGGGAAGGGGGTGGGGGGAGAGGAGCGAAGGAACATGAGTCTTGTAACCATGGAAAATTATTCTAAATCATCTAATTAAATTTTTTAAAAAATTAAAAAAAAAGAAAGATAATAAGTTCAGGCTTGGACTTGCTGAATTGAACATGCCTGTGGGATGTTGAGTTCAAGCTGGAGATGTGAGAATGGTGGTCAGGAGAAAGGTGAGGACTGGATAATTATATCTAGGAATCTTTGGTATAATGGTGATAATTAAATCCATAAGAGCTGAGATCCTCGTAGAGGAAGAAGAAAAGCTTAAGACAAAGAAAGAGCCCTGGGGCACTCCCATGAACCTGAATAAAGATCCAACAAAGGAGAAAGAATGACCCAACTGGTAAAAGAAGAGCCAAGAGAGAAAAAGATCACAAAAGTCTAGAAAGAAGAGTATCCAGAAGTGTGGGATTACCAGTGTCAAAGGAAGCAGAGGGATCAAATGAGAATGAAAGAAGACCATTAGATCTGATTAAGAACTCACAATATTTTATGGGGAAAGTTGCCTGATTACTTTTTTTCCTCCCCAAACCTCTTACCTTCCATTTTGGAATTAATACTATACATTGCTTCCAAGAGAGAAGAGTGGTAAGAACTAGGGAATGGGGAAGGGGGGGGGGGTAAGGGACTTGCCCAGGGTCACACAGCCAGGAAATATCTGAGATCATATTTGAATCCAAGACCTCATTTCTCTAAGCCTTGCTCTCTATTCATTGAGCCACCTAACTGCCCTGTCTATAACAGAGATTTGCTGCTAGATGTTTATCTAGCAAGATCATGGGTTAAATGAAAAAGGTTCAAAGTGAAGGCTTGAAACCAACATTTAATATTGATTCTAAGACATAAAGCGAGTGTTTTCATATATATATATATGAGAGAGAGAGAGAGAGAGAGAGAGAGACATGCTAGTCACTTTATTTACATAATTCTAAATTGCTTTCCAAAATGGTTGTATTTTACAACTCCACCAAAAATGCACTTTCCACAACTCCTCCAACATTGCTTATTCCCATCTTTTGTCATCTTTGCCAATTTGCTGGGTGTTGGGTTATTTTGATTTGCAATTTTCCTTTTCCCCCTCTCTATACTCCCTATATCTCACACCCCTCTGCCTCCCTCGCCCCATCATTTCTCCTCTCCTCTTTTGCTCCAGTCTCAGATCAAAGGTTGGCTCTTCCCGGGATGTTATATGTGCCATGAGATTCACTCAAAATGTCACTTGGTTTTGCTTAGCTATTCCCCCCCCCCCCCAGTTGTTACAAGGGAAGGCTCCTGAGTATGTGGAGTGACACGAAGAGGATATATGCAGAAATGCCTGTAATATAAAAACAGGAGGTTTAATCAAACTTTTTTAACCATCTAAACTATCTTCCCTCTCCTCCCACATCCTTTGCCAATTCTTGTGCTGTTGTTCTCATCCATTTTTGTGACCTCTTCAATTATTCCATTTCTTTAATTTTCTTTTAAAAATTATTTTAAAGTATATTTAATGAAATATATTTAATATATTATTTATTTTATTTATATTTATATTCTATATAACACAGTATATAAATAACAAATATTTATAAAATAAAATATTAATTTAATATATTTAATAAAGTATATTTTAAATTATACCTATTTTTCTTAATAGAATTTCTTTCCAGTTTTCTCAGCCCCTCCCTTCCTTCCCCACACCAGGTAAGGCATCAACTGGCACTAATGAACATATAGATTATGTCTTTCGTGTTTCCACTTTTTGGTTCATTTTTTAGAGATAAACATTCCCAAGTTTTTCTTCATATGTTAAATCTGTAGCTGTACATAATGTTTATTTGGTTCTACTCATTTCACTCTTCATTATCTCATGTAGGTCTTGCCAAGTTTGTTTTTTTTAATTAACTTATCATTTCTTATAGCACAACAGTATTCCATCACAATCATATGCCACAACTTGTTCAGCCTTCCCCAGTTGATGGGCATCCCCTCAGTTTCCAATTCTCTACTTGGATATCTCAAGATACTCCAAATGGCATCCAAAATGGAGCTCACATTTTCTCCCAAAGTCTCTACCAAACCTCTGGTCACGTTCACAACATTGGTGTCATCTTTGACACTTCAGGCTCCCTTTCTTCTTTTCACTCCCCTATATCGTATCAGTTATCAGTTGCCAAATCTTGTCAATTCTACCTCTTCATTTCTTGCCTCCATTTCCTTCTCCCCATTCACAGAGCCTCTAACTTCATTCACTATGCTCATTGCCTCCCTTGGTAGCGTAATAGCCACATAAATAGTGTCCATGTTTCTAGTCATTTTTCTGTCGGGTACATCTTCTACACAGTTGCTAAATAGATATTCACAAAATACATACTCTGAAAATAAAATTAAAACCTACAAAGGGACCTAATACTGTGCATACCTTTTGACTCATCAATACCCCTAGTCAGTCTGTTGCCCAAAGAGATCAAAGAAAGAGAAAAAGACCTATTTGGACAAAAATGTTTATAGCAGCTCTTTTGTGGCTACAAAGAACTGGACATGGAAGGGATGTGCATCAATTGGGGAATGGCTGAACAAGGTGTGATATGTGATTGTCATGGAAAAGATGATGTGATTACCTGTGTAAAATCTATCTTGAATTGCTTACTGTTTCAGGGAATAGAGAGGGCAGGGGGGGGAGGATCAGAAGAAGAAACAGAATTTGGAACTCAAAACTTTTTAAAAAATGAATGTTAAAAACTGCTTTGCATGTAATAGGGGAAATTAAATCTCATTTAAAATTAAATAAGAAATTATGAGTAGAATGATTTTGGAAAAATTGGAAAGACTTGAATGAATGGATACAAAGTGAAGTGAGCAGAACCAAAAGAACATTGTACACAGTAACAGTAACATTTTTGGTAAAAAACCGTGACCTAGTTATTCTCAGAAATACAGTTATCCAAGACAATCCCAGAGACTCATGATGAAAAATGCCATCCACTTCCAGAGAACGAATTGATGGACTGATTGCAGACCAAGACATACCATATTTCACTTTTTTAATAATTCTTTGGGGGGGGGTTGAGATCTCTTTCACAAAATGACTAATATGGAAAAATGTTTCATGTGATTGCACATGTAAAATCTATATCAGATTTCTTATCATGTCTGGGAGGGGGAAGGTGTGGAGGGAGGAAATGAATTTGGAACTCAAACTTTTTTTAAAAAAATAATTTTGTCATGTAATTGAGGAATGACATTTTAAAAAATAGAAAATCACATATCGAGTTATTCCTCTACCCAAAAATCTTTTATGGGTCTCTAACACCTCCAGGGTAAAATACAAAACCCTTACTTGGTCATCCCGAGTCATTCATAGTATGGCTTCTATGTACTTTTCCCATCTTATTTTATGTTACTCCTCTTCATGAGCCCTCCATTCCAATCAAACTTGCTCGCTGGATGTTCCTTTTACACAATATTCCATCTCTTGCCTGTGGGCTCTTGCAGAGGTAACCCCAGTGTGTGAGATGGACTCCCAATTCATCTCTGACCCCTCATAATAACTTCCTTCCAAGCAGAGATTGGCTGCCACCTCCTAATCCATCTGGATGTTGATGCTTTCTCCCCTTGATATCATTTTGCTAATACTTTGTATTTATTTGTTCTCCAAAGAATCGAATTTTTTTGATGGCACGGACCCTGTCACACCACAGTCTCTTTTGTAATGTTGGTGCTTAATAAAGATTTGTTCAATTAAATGAACACATAGAGCTTCCCCCAAAGTGAATGGGGCTATCTGTTGAGGTAATGAGACTGGGGATCTCCTAGCAGAGTTTGGATGGCTACTCATCTGGGATGTTATAGAAGGGATATGGGGTGGACAAATAGTTTCGAAGACTTTTCCAGGGTTCTGAGCTATATCCAGAACAGAACCAGAAGATGTGGAACAAATTCTAGCTCTGTTATCTGTTTAACCTTAGAAAGATTCTTAAATAGGAGTCTGGGAACTTTTTAATGGCTATATTTTGATATAATTGGTTTCCTTGGGAATCTTATATACTTTATTTTATGCTTTTAAGAACTTTATTCTGAAGAGAGGATCCAAAGCCATCACTAGACTGTCACCAAGGCTCCCTTCAGCCATTCTCTTCATCCTCTCTGGGTCTCAGTTTCCTTCCCCACAGAATGCAGAGGTTGGACTCAGGGGCCCCTGAGGTCTCTTCCAGTTCTCAATTCTATGATTCTGCAATGTAATTTCTCCGGTCTTTATTTTCCTTCTGTATAAAATGGGAGCAACCCCAATACTCGATCTCACCAGGCTGTTGTGCTGATCAAATTAAAGAAAGGCTGTGAAAAAGCAAAATAACCCTGCAAAGTACTAGTTGTGTGTAAGGAATTATTATTAGCATCCCTGTCATTATTATTAATGCAGCGATAGATGGAGGTCTCTCTCTCTTCCTCCTAGGGATATCCCATTAACCTCTCTTCCTCCTAGCCAGGTAGATTCCATTGATTCATTCTGCTTTCAACTTCCCCTTTGAAAGGGAGAGCAGAGGATCAAGGGAGAAAGGCTTGATGGAAGTGTCACAGTCTCATTTTCCCTTTTTTCTCATTTATCAGTTTGGGATCTCCATGGAAATCCAGAGGGCGTCTCCCCAGATAACTCCAGGAGAAGTCACCATTTCCCCAGACCCTGTGCCACAATCAGCTCTTCGACTGGATGATGGGGGAAAGACTCAAACCCATTGCACCCTTTCCTATCCCCCCCCCCCCCCCCCAGCTCTACCCCTTGCACGCATACACCCAGCACTGATGTCAGCTCCTGGGAAAACGCCTTCTCACCTCTCCTGGGACTGAAATAGAGCTGGGCTAGGAAAGCTGCCTGTCACGAGCCAGATGCCGCCGCTGCCACCACCACCCTCTTAGCTGTGGTCTGAGGCTCCTGAGGGTGCAAGGAATGACCTCTCTGGTCCTGTCCCAGCCTTCTTGTCCCTCGCCTTGCTCGGGTGAAAGATTCAGCTGTGCAACCCTGGTGTCCAGTGTGGGCTGCATGCCTGACTCTGCGGTGGGGCACCCAGGCTCCAGCTGGCACTGGGAGAAGGACAGCCTGAACCAGGCAGGTCTTTCAACCATATTCAAGTCAAACTAGTTGGCATCCAGGAACTTGGGTCATGACACTTTTCTCATTCCTTCTCTTGTTGATTAGTCATGTACAACCCCATTTGGGGGTTTTCTTGGCAAAGATATCTGCCGTGTCCATCGGTCATTTCTTATGTGGTCCGGAGTGAATCTTCTTGGTCTCTTACTGACCCTTGAACAACAGCTCGTGTTATAGATGAGAAAACGGAGGCAAACAGGGTTAAGTGACTTGCCCAGGGTCACACAGCTACTGAGTGTCAGAGGTCAAATTTGAACTCCTGACTCCACTGTCCCACCTCGCTGCCCCTACCCCTAACCAAAGTTGGAAAGTGGGAGAAAACTCGATGGACTCAGCCAGAACTCCAGAAGCAAATTTCAACCAAAACAAAAGAATCAGCAGTTGGGAAGTTTGGGGAGGCAGGTAGAGATTGGAGGCAGGGAGCCAGACCCTACCTCTTTGTTCTATATTTGTCCAGTGCAACAAGGAGATACTAGATGGCCTTCTGGTGAAAACCTAAATCTAAGGGGCTTGGATTGAGATAAGAACAGTGGCTTAGGTTTCAACTGCTCCAAGAAGCCTAACATAAGGTTAATTATTATTACCCCCATTTTATGCATGAGAAAGGTGAGGCTTAGGTCTCCCCAGTCAGGCTTTGTCTTGGCGTCTAATTATGGAAGCAGTGGATAGGGTGTCCAAATTGGAGTCAGAAAGACTCCTCTTCCTGAGCTGTGTGACCCTGGGGAAAGTCGCTTAACCCTGTTGGCCTCAGTTTCTTCATCTGTAAAATGAACTGAAAAAGGAAATGGCAAACCCCTTCAGTATCTTTGCTAAGAAAACCCTAAGTGGAGTTATGATGAAGAATCAGAAACAATGAAACAATAATGACAACATTCATGGAGGCATTAAGTCAGTAGCAATATGGAGGGGAAATCAGAAAGCTGGACCTTGGGTATGCATCCTGCCCCAGACACTTGGGTGGAATCATACCAGATCTGTGATTTCACTGTGAAGGGAACTCCCAGGCAGGAAACTCTCCAAAGGCAGATGATCACCCTTTCTCAGTAAGTTAGTGCTTCAAGGACTTGCCTGAAGGGATGGGGGTTGTCCCATGGCCACTGAGATGAGACTTGAACTCGTGCCTCTGGACACCAAGAACAGCTCTGTATCCCACTATGCCTAGGCATTTACTACTCCCTAATAACGAGACGCTTAGAGACCACTCTGAGTATTCTACATACATTTTTTCATTCAACATTTCCTCTGTAAAATAGAGATAATAGCACCTACCTCATAGGCTTTTGGGGGATAAATGAGATAATGTAAAGCACTATTATATATTATAGTATATATTATCAACTATTATTATATAAATCAACTATTACTATTTGAGACTATGGGTGGATAGAGAGCAGGTCTGGAAGCCAGAAGGTCCTGCATTCAAGTCCCCTTTCTTGTGTAAATCATATTTAACTGCTCAAGGGAACTTTCTAAATTAGAGGGGAAATGTGGACCTTTATCTTTAGAAGGGCATCTAGATGCTGAAGTGGTCAGAGCACTAGACCTGGAGTTTAAATCCAGCCTTAAACTTATACTAGCTGTGTGACCTTGGGCAAGTCACTTAACTTTCTTTGCCTCAGTTTCTTCATCTGTCAAATGAGCTGGAGAAGGAAAGGGCAAACCACTCCGGTATCTTTGCCAAAACAACCCCAAAAGAGATCACAAAGAGTCAGACAGAACTGAAAAATGACTGAAGAGCATCTTTAGAAGGAATGTCCTCACATATATACACATGACAGTAGAGGTTCAGTCTCTAGCCTATATTATTATTAAATGAACTTTATCAGAGAGGGCTTCCTGGAGGGGGGGGGGCACCCTGAGTAGATGGAAGCAAAGAGTATCAGGATGGGGAAGAGGGTGCTGTTAATAAAAGCTGGTCAAGGGTCAGTAAGAGGACAAGGAGATTCCCTGGGGGTGGGGGTGGGGTGGGGTGATGAGCTCGAAACAGAAGTGACTGATGGAGAGAGCCAAGGAAAGAGGAACTGAGCCCCCTCCATGGCGGAGCCACCAGTGCTTGGGTAGACTCAGCAATGACCCACTTTGCTGGGAGAGCAAGTGGGTGTGTGATTCCAGCAGAGAAGGAGGTGGAGAAGGGTCCTGAGTCTCTGCTCCATCCCTCCTGGGCTCTTTCTTGCTCCCCTGTCTCCTGCATCGGTCTTTCTGTGTCCCCCTCTCTCTGCTCCGTCCAGTTAGTCTCTGTCCTACCCCCAAAGCACCCACCCTTAGCCTTCTTGTCCCACCCGTCCTCTGTGATCAGTTTCAGGGGACCAGAGGGCTCGGGGGATGACCCCTGGCATTCTCTCTCCCTCCCTCCCTCCTCTCAGCCTCAGTGACACCCCCGAAGAAGGCCTCTACGGACGAGAATGGGGGGAGGGTCCAAGTCCCCTTCCCCTTAGGTCCCAAAGCCTAGCCTGAACAGTCCCTGGAAACAAGGGATGTGAGAGGTTGCGCTGGAAGGGCTGAGGATGTTTCTGCCACGCGCCCTTGCCCCCCACTGCCCCGACCCAGCGTTCCTGTTTTTAAGGGTATGCTCTGTTCCGCCACCCACCCCAACTTCTCTCTGTCCGGTGCCTGGCTCCTTTTAGAGCGCAGCTCTGGCGTGGGTCTCCTAATGGGGAGACAGTGAAGTATCTTCTGGTCTCCAGACTTGGGCATAGGTGGGTAAGCAGAAGAAATGACCTTCCCCTTGGTGAGGGGCAGGAGGGGCGCCTGGCACATGGTCTGGGCACCTCTGAGGGCCATGGGGAGGAGCCATCTCCAGCCCTCTGAACCTGCCTGCCGGACTCGGACTCGGGAAGAAGAGGGGTGCCGGGGGAGGGGACAGGAGGGGTCGGCTGAAGCCTAGAGCTGACGCCGGGGACCGAGGGGGAGGGGAGCTCGTCGGGCGCCTCTCCCTTTGTCCTTTCCCTCCCGTGGTCCCTCGGCTGGGCTTTGTCCCAGCTGCCCGGGTGGCCGGGCAGTGCCCCTGTGCTTGTTCTGGGCGGGGTGGGGCGGGGCGGGGGAGGGGTGAGAAAAGGAGGGGAAGGGGGAAAGGGGGGCGGGCTCTCTCCTCACGTGCTCCCCCAGCTCGGCTCTTAACACTGGGCTCACGCCGCAGGGGGATGGAGACGGCTCCCTCTTCCTGAGCTCCGGGGCTGCCACCCGTTCTCTGCCCCCCTCCTACCTCCCCTCACCTGCTCCTCAAATCCCAGCCAACCCCTCCGCCCCGCATTCCAGCCTGGGAGGGAGACAGCAGAGGCAGAGACCCCCTCTGCAGCCCTTGCCTTCCTTCTCCCCTGGCTGGCTCCCCCTCCAGCCTCTCGGCCCCCCAGCCGGGCATCTTCCTCTCGGTCCTCAGCCCCCGACCTGGGGAGATTATGAGGGAAGGATGAGTCGGGCGCTCCGCTGGGTGTTGGTGGCTTTCGTCGCTGTCTTCTCTCTATTCCCACAGCCTGGTGAGTGACCCCCCACCATTTCTCCCCCAGTCCCCACAATCGGAGGGCCCTGATCGCAACGATCCCCCTTTCCTCACCCCCCTCCGCCCTTTTTCCCTTCTCCAGCTCCGGCCCGTCTTCCCTGCCCCCCCCCCCCAGATTGCAGTATATTTTTGCTGCATCCACATTTTTCTGCAGTGTGTGTGGGGGGAGCATCGAGTTTGGGAGGGCTGAGGTGTGCCAGGGAGCCATACACCCACCTGTCCCTATCCAGACGGTCCTCCCACCACGGCCACCCCCCTGCCCGGATGTCCGGGTTTCCCAGCTCCCCGCCATGGGACCTTGGAGAAGGGGGTCTGGAGGGATGCTTGGTCTGGAATAGAGCAGGAGGGCCCATCTGGTCCATCCTTCCCATCCCTGCCTACTGCCCATCACTGCCATCCTCTCAGTGGGTGACTGCCTCCACAGGTCTCCACAGGTGACAGGGCAGCCCCAGGGCTCTGGGGAGTCCACCATTCTGTCCCTGCGTCTGCCCCAGCCCCAGCCCCTGTCCCCCGCCGGGCTCACTTCCTCCTTTAGCAGGTGGCCTTGTCTCTGCAGGTGTTGGTGGGGTGGCTGGGCCAACAGGAGCCCTGCAGTGGGGCAGACGGCCCTGGGATAGAGGGCTGCATGCTTCCGAGGTCACCCATCCCAGCCGCCTGGTAGGGGAGAGCTCTGGGAGAGAGATCAGCAAACAGGAGCTGGACACCAGAGCCCGAAAGGAGCCCCCTGGGGGCCCGGTGAGTGGGGCACCTCAGGAAGGGAGCAGGGTGCCTTGGATGTCCATGGGGGGGAGAGGAGTTGCTTCTTGGGACTCCTGGACCAAAGAGTGAGGGTGCCCACAGGTCTGCCTCAGCCCCTAAGGCCCTGCCTCTCTGGGGCCTCAGTTTCCCCTTCTGTAGGGAGATGCTTAAGGGGTTGCAAGGCAGGGGGCTTGGGGAAATCTGAGTGGCAGGATTGGCTGAGCCTGGTGACCCAAGTGCTTAAAAGACTTGGTGAGGGCAGGCGCCCCAAGTCCTAACTCTCCATCCCAGGCTCCCTGACATGCCTCATTTTCTAGGCTTCCACATTCCTTTTCCTTGAGAGGAAGTCCTCTGTTATAAAATGGGGCTACGCTTGGGCCTGGAGGGAGCTTGAGAGGGGAGGGGGAGAGCTGAGAGAAACTTTGAACCAACAGTGAAAACTCCTGGGTTCTCTCTTTGGCCCTGAAATCTCACCCAACAACCTGAGGACACCTCGGCTCTACTTTGGGTTCCCTGATTTAGGGGGGAGGGTCTTGGCTCTCCTTCCTTCTCCATTCAAGACAGAGTCTAGAGAGGAGGGCAGTGACCAGAAAGTGCTTTGAGATCCCCCGCTAAACCCTTGCCTGCCAAGCCGTCCCACCCCCACCAGCCCCCTAGGGTGCCTCAGAGGAAGGTTTGGAACAAAGGAAAGGAATCGTAATTAATATTTAATTCATATTGTGTGAATAATAACTGCCAAGATAATATTCATTTGGGGGGCTGGGCAGTCTTTGGAAGAGGAGGGGGCCACAGCCACGGGGTGGGACCAGAGAGAGAGAAATCTAAACTGCTGAAGGATGGGGAGGGGGCCGCGGAGGACCCGGGATTGGGGGGAGGAGAGGGGATCTATGTTGAAGGGGAAGTAGGAAAGGGAGACTACCATTACAGACATCTGTCAGTCTGGCATCTGTCCCTGGCTAATGTATTTGGTTAAAAGCCCTAACGGGGAGGGGGGGATGTGGTGGGAGGAGGGGGAGGGCTGGAGATGGAAGAGAGCAGGAAGAGAGCATGCATAATAGATGGACCATCACTCAGGGTGGTGGGAGGAGGGCAGGAGGGGGATAGATTAATGGTCCTGAGAGGATGGGAAATGGAGGGGGAGGGAAGGGGTCTAGCCAGCCTCTACCTTTGTCTCCTAGGCTGGGGAAGAGGAGGAGGGGGAGGGCTGGGAGATGACCCGGCCACACACGCCGGCTCGGCGCCCTTGGTGTGGGGGCAGGCAGGGAGCTGGGATGCTGGATGCCCAGCGCCTTATTTCTTGGTGTGATGCCTCACCTGCGTGCCAAGTTTCTCTGAAAGAGCGGAGGGGGAGGCATAGCCATGGCAAATGGAGAATATTGACCTCTGCGTCCCTTGGGCCAAGGTGGCATTCCTCCAGCTCTCTATCCTACTGAGGCTGACCTGGTTGGAGGACAGACAGAGGGACAGGCTTGAGAAGGAAGACAGATGGAGAGATGGCAACAGGGACGCCAAAGCTAAGGACACTCTGGCCTCCACCTAGTTTTCTGAGTTCTTAGATACACTGTGAAGTGCATATTGTGAGAAAGAGGATTTCAGAGGCTGGGGTATGTAATGATGAAAACTGGATCATAGGAATCACAGCTTACATTTATGTTTGATTTTTAGCCTTACAAAGTATCCTATATACATTATTTTATTTGATCCCCACAATAACCTTTAAAGTAGGTGCTGTTGTTCCCATTTTACAAATGGGGAAATCGAGGCTGGAAGGTTAAGAGACATAGCTAGTGTTTGAGGTAGGATCTGAACCGTGACTTTCTTGAGTACTCATTCTTTTTTTAAACCCTTACCTTCTGTCTTAGAAGCAATACTGTGTATTGGTTCCAAGGAAAAAGAATGGTCGAGGCTAGGCAACAGGGGTTAAGTGACTTGCCCAGGGTCACACAGCTAGGAAGTGTCTGAGGCCAGATTTGAACTCAGGACCTCCTGTCTCTAGGTCTGGCCCTCCATCCACAGAGCTACCCCACTGCTCATTCATTCTAGGACACCAAATTCTAAATTTAGAGTAGGAGTTGCCCCCTCCAGGTCCCCTTGCCATCCAGAGCCCCATTGGATCAAGGAGACGCTAGGTGATTGGGGCCAGGAAGAAACTGGAAGCCCAACCCTCTGGCTCTTCTCCTGTGGAATACATTGGGCTGGAAATATAATACTTTGCTTTCCCTTGCCCTTGGGGAGCTTATGGTCTCGTTGGGATGGTGAGAGTGGCATGCAGAGTGCTCCGCCTGACCGGGACACCATAAGGACACAGCCATTTCCCCCTTTGGTCTTTCCAAGCCAGATTCCAGCAGGAATTGGAAAAGGCAGGAATCTTCAGCCTAAGACCCCTTCCCACTCTATTATTTCCTGGGAAAGAAGACCAGCTCCTTCCCTCCTTCCATAATTCCCAGATTTTCAAAGCACTCCCTAGATTCGAGGAGTAAAGTTCAAGGGGAGACCATGTGCCTTCCGGGGGCGGGAGCCCCCCCTCCCTGGAAAGATTCTGTCTTGTGAATTACCTGGTCAGAGCTGGACGCTGAGCCTTAAGTGCCAACATGGTTAGGGATGCATGTTCTCTTTTTAGTCATTTTCAGATGTGCCCCGCTCTCGGTGGCCCTTTGGGGATTTTCTTGGCAAAGATACTGGAGTCATCTGCCCTTTCCTTCTCCAGCTTATTTAATGGGTGAGGAAATTGAGGCAGAGTTAAATGACTTGCCCAGGGTCACACAGCTAGCAAGTGTCTGAGGCCAGATTTGAACGCAGGGAGATGAGTCTTCCTGACTCCAAGTCCTACACTCTGCACTACGCACGACACCTAGCTGCTCCAGAAGGATGAACCCTGGGTCTTTAATATCCTTTGAATATTAAATTATTTGGGTAAGATTTGGACAGCATTTGGGGTCCCATATAAACATCTCTGACTGGCAGCATGTGGGGACAGTGTGTGAAGAGCAGGTGGGTAAGGGGTAGCTAGGTAGAGAGCCAGCCAGGAGGATCTGGGGACTTAGAATTGATTCCAAGTCAGAAGGCAAGGATTTTTTTTTTTTTTTTAAGAGAGAGGATAGGTGAGTAGGTGGCACAGTGGATAGTTGGGAGGACCTGGGTTCAAATCTGGTGTCAGACACTTCCTAGCTGTGTGACCCTGGGCAAGTCACTTAACCCTGATCTTTGTCATTCTTCTGTCTTAGGATTTATACAAAGACAGAAAGTAAGGGTTTAGGAGAGAGGGAGTGAAGGAGAGTGGGGGGAGAGGGAGAGGAGGACAGAAGGGCCTGATGTGCTGTGGTCCATGCAGAGCCCAAAGAGTCAGACGTGGCTGAACAACAACAAAACCACTGGCCTGAGAATGCACTGATGACAATACCTTGTGGGTGCCTCACACAGCTCCATTTTCCCATCCATTATCGAATGCTGACTATTTTAAGGATGAGGGAAATGAGGCAGAGAGAGAAATGACTTGCCCAAGGGCACATGGTAGGTTGTGGCCCTTGAGTGGCTGAGCCGGGATTAGAACTCAGATCTCTGGGACTCTGTTATATTTTGCTTTCATTTATTGAACAGAGGGGTCAGGTAGGTTAGATGATCCCTGGGATCCCTTCTAGCTATACAATGTGAAATGATGACTTACAGAGTCCTATTAGACCAATTCTCCCTCTGGAAGCTGAAGAAACAGGGCAGGTCACAGGAGGAGAAATAAGAGGGAAGCCCTCACATGGGAATCATGGAATAGAAGCGTCAGGGATGGCATTGCCTTGGGACTACGAGTCCTGATTTCCCAAGTGTCCATTGTCTTATCTAAAGGCTGGAGCTGGTAGAAGAGGACAATGCTATGCACTAGAGTTGAGGAGGAAGGTTTCTTCTGAGCCAGCCATTGTGGGTTCAACATTTCAGTTGCTTTAGAAAAGCATCTTGACATATGCTTGGTTCTGAGGTTGGAAAAGGATGTCAAGTGTAAGGGATCAAAAAAACACCATCAATGGGGATCAGTAGGGCATCCAGGTGGCACTGCGTCAGACCTGAAGTGAGAAAGTCTCATTGCCTTGCTGAATTCAAATCTGGCCTCAGACGCTTCCTAGCTGGATGACCCTGGGCAAGTCACTTAACCTTGTTTGCCTCAGTTTCCTCATCTGTCAACTGAGCTGGAGAGGAAAATGGCAAACCATTCCAGTATCTCTGCTAAGAAAACCCCAAATGGGTTTATGAAGAGTTGGGCATGAGCAAAACAACCGAATGAAAACAATGGAGTTCGGTATCAAAGATTGTGGAGCTAAATGTCATGAATGGGAAGCTCCAGTGTCAGGGTTGGGAGTCTTGTATCAGGGCATGAAGGTCTCAGTGTCAGGGATGGAGGTCTCAGTGT